>NC_053023.1:473181325-473304863 GCF_003073215.2 Triticum urartu
CTCTACGCACGCTTGACGTTCGCTTTACCTAGAACAAGTATGAAACTAGAAGTACTTTGTAGGTGTTTTCGGAAAGGCTTGCAAGAAAGTAAAGAGCACGAAAATAAAACTAGGGGCTGTTAAGGTAAAGAAGCAACTAAAGTAAATATAGCGAGTGTGGAAAAGTGCTGGTAGGAGTTGCGAAATTGTCCCTTAAGCAATTGACTACTTTACTAGACCGATAGCAAGTATTATGTGGGAGAGGCCATTGCTAGCATGTCATCCCGGACTTGGAATTCTACGCACTTATGATTGGAACTATTAGCAAGCATCCGCAACTACTAATTTTCATTAAGGTAAAACCCAACCATAGCATTAGGATATATTGGTCCCCCTTCAATCCCGTATGCATCAATTTCTATGCTAGGTTGAAGCTTCTGTCACTCTTGCCCTCCAATGCATAGTCCTATCAACATACAACTACCCCTAGGGTGTGATCCATGCGCACAATCATATGATGGGCACCAAAGGACATCAACATAACCACAAGAAAATTAAATCAATCATAGCAATTCATCAACCACCAATAGGACAACGAAAATCTACTCAGACATCATAGGATGGCAACACATCATTGGATAATAATATGAAGCATAAAGCACCATGCTCAAGTAGAGGGTACATCGGGTTGCGGGAGAGTGGACCGTTGTAGATAGAGGGGGAAGGTGATGGAGATGTTGGTGAAGATGGCGGAGGTGTTGGTGTAGATCGCGGTGATGATGATGGCCCCCGGTGCCACCGGAAGCGAGGGGGAGAGATCCCCCTCCTTCTTCTTCTTCCTTGACTTCCTCCCTAGATGGGAGAAGGGTTTCCCCTCTGGTCCATGGCCTCCATGGCACGGGAGGGGCGAGAGCCCCTCCGAGATTGGATCTGTCTCTATGTCTCTCTCTGTTTCTGCGTTCTCAGATTCTTCCCTTTCACCGTTTTTTATATTCCCAGAGATCCATAACTCCGATTGGGCTGAAATTTTAACACGATCTCTATCTGGATATTAGCTTTCTTGTGGCGAAAGAAGGGCTCCAACCGCCTTACGGGGTGGCCACGAGGGTCAGGGGCGCGCCTGACACCCTGGGGCGCGCCCCCCTACCTCGTGCCCCCTCGGGCACCGTCTCGCAATGATTCCACTTCCCAAAATTCATAAATGTTGCAAAATAAATCCCCGTCAGTTTTTATTCTGTTTGGACTCCGTTTAGTATGGGTTTTCTGCGAAACAAAAAACATGCAACAAACAGGATTACTTGGAACTATATTTTTATTCACCAACATGATATGTGTTTTGCTTGGAGCGTCTTGTATTATTTGTGTCTTTATGTCTTAGTATGCCACAATCATCCTTGCTTTACACACCTTTTGAGAGAGCCATATATGAATTAAAATTTGATAGAATACTCTATGTGCTTCACTTATATCTTTTGAGCTAAGTAGTTTTGCTCTATGTGCTTCACTTATATCTTTTGAGCTAAGTAGTTTTTCTCTATGTGCTTCACTTATATCTTTTGAGCTTAGTAGTTTTTCTCTATGTGCTTCACTTATATCTTTTGAGCTTAGTAGTTTTGCTCTATGTGCTTCACTTATATCTTTTGAGCTAAGTAGTTTTGCTCTATGTGCTTCACTTATATCTTTTGAGTGTTATAATTTTGCTCTATGTGCTTCACTTAGATCTTTTAGAGCACGGTGGTGGATTCGTTTTAAAGAAACTATTGGTCTCTCATGCTTCACTTAAATTATTTTGAGAGTATCTTAATAGCATGGTAACTTGCTTAAAAATAATATGATTGGTATTCAAGATTTGTGAAACCGTTGCATGGCAATCCCTACTCACTCACATTGATATCTATTGATGGGCATCTCCATAGCCCGTTGATACGCCTAGTTGATGTGAGACCATCTTCTCCTTTTTGTCTTCTCCACAACCACCATTCTATTCCACCTATAGTGCTATATCCATGGCTCACGCTCATGTATTGCGTGAATGATTGATGCCAGACTATATGATTTTGTAGGGATAACTTTCTTTGGCCATGTTATTTTCAGAAGACATAATTGTTTTATTAGTATGCTTGAAGTATTATTATTTTTTATGTCAATATAAACTATTGTCTTGAATCTTTCTAATCTGAATATTCATACCACAATTAAGAAGATTTACATTGAAATTAACGTATTTTGATTTCATATTGCATGAATTTATCTCTCTACATCATGTCATCTTGCTTAAGGCGTTACTCTATTTTTAACTTAATACTCTAGATGCATGCTGGATAGCGGTCGATGAGTGGAGTAATAGTAGTAGATGCAGCCGCATGACAAATGATTTACAATCCGGCTAGGGACATTACATATGTCACTGATAACCCACAAGTATAGGGGATCGCAACAGTTTTCGATAAGTAAGAGTGTCGAACCCAGCGAGGAGCTAAAGGTAGAACAAATATTCCCTTAAGTTCTATCGACCACCGATACAACTCTACGCACGCTTGACGTTCGCTTTACCTAGAACAAGTATGAAACTAGAAGTACTTTGTAGGTGTTTTCAGAAAGTCTTGCAAGAAAGTAAAGAGCACGAAAATAAAACTAGGGGCTGTTAAGGTAAAGAAGCAACTAAAGTAAATATAATGAGTGTGGAAAAGTGGTGGTAGGAGTTGTGAAATTGTCCCTTAAGCAATTGACTACTTTACTAGACCGGTAGCAAGTATTATGTGGGAGAGGCCACTACTAGCATGTCATCCCTGACTGAATTAAACCATAGCATTAAGATATATTGGTCCCCCTTCAATCATGTATGCATCAATTTCTATGCTACGTTGAAGCTTCTGTCACTCTTGCCCTCCAATACATAGTCCTATCAACATACAACTAACCCTAGGGGCATATGATGGGCACCAAAGGACAGCAACATAACCACAAGCAAATTAAATCAATCATAGCAATTCATCAACCACCAATAGGACAACGAAAATCTACTCAGACATCATAGGATGGCAACACATCATTGGATAATAATATGAAGCATAAAGCACCATGTTCAAATAGAGGGTACAGCGGGTTGCGGGAGAGTGGACCGCTGTAGATAGAGGGTGCCACCGGAAGCGAGGGGGAGAGAGCCCCCCTCCTTCTTCTTCTTCCTTGACCTCCTCCCTAGATGGGAGAAGGGTTTCCCATCAGCATCCCCAAGCTTGATTCCTGCTCGTCCTCGAGTAGGTAAATGATAAAAAAGATAAGTTTTGATGTGGAATGCTACCTAGCATAATCTTGATCATATGTCTAATCATGGCATGAATATTAAGACACGAGTGATTCAAAGCAATATCTATCTTTTGACATAAAGACAATAATATTTCAAGCAAGCCAAGCAATTGTTTCATACTTTTGACGTTCTCAAACCTTTTCAACTTTCACGCAATACATGAGCGTGAGCCATCGACGTAGCACTATAGGTGGAATATAATAATTTTTATTTAAAAGTTTCTGTAATCAAGATTCACAAAGTTGCCGTGAGCATGAACAAAGTTCAAGGAGCTCTCCCACTTCAACAGTGCTTGTCTTTCTCACTTTCACTTTCCTTTTTGAAAAGTTTTGGGTTCCCCTCTTTATTTTTGTCGTTTTTAAACTATATGAAAGCACTCAACAGAAATAAATGACTCAAAAGGCAGCGCTTTCTTTAAAGCCATTAAGCTAGGCATATAGTGCTCAAGTAGTGAATCCACCCGGATCCCAAGGTATATCAAAGCCAATTTTAATTAACAATGATTTGTAATTTAGTGGTGAGCACAAGGTAACATGTATCATGTAATGACGAAGTCTAACTCTCTTCCTATGCATCGGCATGTCATAAAAGAACAATTCATGCACACCTAGTAAAGGCCAATGCATAGTATAAACAGTTTCTTGCAATTATCATCAAAAAGGGTATTATCATAGGGATCATAACATCATCATAGAATCTCTTCGTAAGCAGAAGGGGATTAAACAATGTATGAGTTGAAGAGTTATCTCATTAGAAGGTGGGCACGGGTGATCAATCCGCTCTTCCTCATTTTGTTCTTCGCTCTCCTCCTCATCTTTTTCATCAAATGAGCTCACAGTTTCATCAATTTCTTCTTCCATAGACTCCTGCAAAATATTAGTCTCTTCTTGGACAGCGGAGTATTCCTCAATATATTGTTTAACATAGGTATTAGAAGCATAATTATCATAGCAATATTTAAGTATAGCAAAATTTTCAGATTTGTGAAAAGTAGCATCATACTTTTCAATCAAAGAAGAAATTTCATAAGCACCCTCAAAAGCAACAAATTCTTCAATTTGTTGAATATCATAGTAACTATAAACACCTTTAGCATAAGAAGATAAGATTCCATTATCAATAAACTCACATTGGTAGGGAAGGTGTTTCTTAGGGTTTTCAGAACAACAAGTAAAATCATATAATTCACATAAATTCCAAGCATAGCATTGCAAACGTTGAATTTGACTCCATAATAATTTCCCTTTTTCAGATATACGGTGTCGCACATAACAAGCATGCTCATCTAAGGATTTTCCCTCAACTAAGCTAGTTGGGGTTTCAGCATGAGCACATAGGGATCGAAGATGATCCAAGTAATAAGCTTCAGCAGTGTGATAGATTTTGAGTGGTTCTTCAACCATTGGTTTAGTAGGTACAACTAATTTTTTTGGTATTTTGCATTTCCTACCCATAACTAAAGATAGAAAACAACTAAGAACAGCAAATAAAAATTACTTAGTGATAAAGCAAACAAGCACACACGAGAATATTCACCCCACGCTATTGCTCCCCGCAACGGCGCCAGAAAAAGGTCTTGATAACCCACAAGTATAGGGGATCGCAACAGTTTTCGATAAGTAAGAGTGTCGAACCCAACAAGGAGCTAAAGGTAGAACAAATATTCCCTTAAGTTCTATCGACCACCGATACAACTCTACGCACGCTTGACGTTCGCTTTACCTAGAACAAGTATGAAACTAGAAGTACTTTGTAGGTGTTTTCGGAAAGGCTTGCAAGAAAGTAAAGAGCACGAAAATAAAACTAGGGGCTGTTAAGGTAAAGAAGCAACTAAAGTAAATATAGCGAGTGTGTAAAAGTGGTGGTAGGAGTTGCGAAATTGTCCCTTAAGCAATTGACTACTTTACTAGACCGATAGCAAGTATTATGTGGGAGAGGCCACTGCTAGCATGTCATCCCTGACTTGGAATTCCACGCACTTATGATTGGAACTATTAGCAAGCATCCGCAACTACTAATGTTCATTAAGGTAAAACCCAACCATAGCATTAAGATATATAGGTCCCCCTTCAATCATGTATGCATCAATTTCTATGCTAGGTTGAAGCTTCTGTCACTCTTGCCCTCCAATACATAGTCCTATCAACATACAACTAACCCTAGGGTGTGATCCACGCGCGCAATCATATGATGGGCACCAAAGGACAGCAACATAACCACAAGCAAATTAAATCAATCATAGCAATTCATCAACCACCAATAGGACAACGAAAATCTACTCGGGCATCATAGGATGGCAACACATCATTGGATAATAATATGAAACATAAAGCACCATGGTGATGGATATGTTGGTGAAGATGGCGGAGGTGTTGGTGTAGATCGCGGTGATGATGATGGCCCCCGGTGCCACCGGAAGCGAGGGAGGGCTCCAACCGCCTTACGGGGTGGCCACGAGGGTCAGGGGCGCGCCTGACACCCTGGGGCGCGCCCCCTACCTCGTGCCCCCCTCGGGCACCGTCTCGCGATGATTCCATTTCCAAAAATTCATAAATATTCCAAAATAAATCTCCGTCAGTTTTTATTCCGTTTGGACTCCGTTTGGTATGGGTTTTCTCGACTGGCACTGGGCACTGGATCAATATAGTATATGAAAGTTGAATAATATTGGCATGGAACAATTATATGAAAGTTGAATAATGGAGACGTATCACCATCCAAAATTATAGATACAACGGAGATGTATCAGTCACTTGAAGTACACAATCACTAAGACTGATTAAATTCTTCTTCTATACCATCCAACAGGCTGTCTAGCCTACAATCCTGTTGGGAATACTTTGTGGCTAATTCTACTTGATCATACACTAAACTGACGGGGATCTCTTTCCCATCAGGCCCCACAGGTCCGACCTCGGCCATGTGGTTTGGGTCAGCCTTGGTATATCACGTCTTCACCATAGCCCAGGCTTCCCGTGCACCTTGTCGGTAGGCTGATATCTTCCATAATCGGAAGCACCGCCGCACTCCCTTAAGCTTCTCTATAAGCTCCCCCATGCCTACTGGCGGGGACGCGGACGGCCACAAGGCTTGGGAAATACTCTGCATCACCTGCCGAACTTGTTCGTGCAGTTGTGAGAGCTCTGGCAGAAGATCACCCGAGGACCCGGGCATCTCCTCCGCGGGACGACCCGTCAGCATACCTGCAGCATAAAGTTGTTAGCAGGCTTCTTCGCCAAACTTCGTTAAAAAGTTCGTTCAAGCACTTACTAAAAATGCCGCGCTAAAGCCGTTTATTCTCCTTCACGGAGTCCGCAAGCTGGGCTCGGACATCCTTCAGTTCCATGCCCAGCCGGATATTGGCATCTTGGAGATCATTTTTCTCCTGCCTGACTCATGTCAGCATGCGCTCGCCAGCATTTCGCTGTCGATCATCACGTGTCGTATCTGCCTCCACGGCCTCCGGACTCACTCCGGGGCCACCTGCAACATCTATTGTTAGGTGTGCATACACCCCGCATACTACCTGGTACTGATATTCTTTGCAATAGACAAAAGAGTTACCAGGGGGGCCCTTTTTGGACTCCTTCAATGCGGCAACAGCGGCTTCCAGCTGGGCCTTGCACTCGTCCAGCTCTTGAGACAGTTGGGAATTCTTCTCCGTAAGAACCTGCACAAATAATGATCATTAAAACAGTTGCGTCAGCTGTTTCAAGTCTCAAGGGCTGCTGATACATATAATCGTCAGATTTGCTTACCCGTACATCCCTTACATATTGGTTCATGGCTTTGGCTAGACCATTTTGAGCAGCACGGAGGTACGTGTCTCCAGAATTGAAGGCATCAAATGCCTCTGGTGAGAAGCAAGCGTCACGGAGTACGGTCCGGCGACGCCTATGATTCATGGCGCTCTCCACTTCTGAATTTGTAGCGGACGGTCTATCCGCATCCTCTGTAGGAGGAGTATCCGGCGTCCGCCCCATGTCGGCTTCCGCCTCTATGTCTGGCCCTGGAGCCCGACTGGTGGAAGCATGATCGGCAGCCTCTCCGGACATATTCCGGCGAGCGTTTTTTCTATTAAAGAAACATGGACGTCATTACATTTTGAGAAAGACGACAACCACGGAGCGGGGTTTTCTGTCATACCTCTACGCTGGCGTCTCCGTCCTGACCGCCTTCCTTTTTGGCCTACCCGGCCTCGGTGCCTCTTGTTGGCAAGTTGCTGCGGGTTCGGCACGGCGTCCCGAATGCCTTCCCTGTAAAACACCATATGTATATGGTAGGTGAAGTGTCTAAAAGGGGATCCTAATTTTTGGAGTTGGGATTTTGGTTTTTCTTACGTGCGATGCAGGGAGCAGTCTGGGATAGTCGGCCGTAATGGCCACCATGGCGTCATCACAGCTCAATTGATAGAAGTGCCTGTCTATCAGCTCCACGAATATATCCAGATCTTCTTCGAATCCGGGACTGAGGGCCCGGTCAGGGTCCTCTGGTTGTGGAGATGGGCTGTTGACCTCCCTTATAGCTTTTCGCAGTTCCTGCCGTAAAATGGCAAGGTGAGTACCTACGACAAAGAATGCGGGAAGAACGGGAGTAAGGAGATACAACTCACCCAGCTTGGAGGGTTGTACATGGAGAATCCATCCTGTGGCTTGATGCGGATGAACTCCTCTCCCTTGAACAACTCAGACAGAATTTTTGCTAAAGCAGCAGCGGAGTCCGGTCCCTTACGCCCGCAACGGGTGGCATCATCTTCCCCGTTAAAACACCATAGGGGGTGCCCTCGATATTGAAGTGGCTGCACTCCCCGCATTATGCATATTGACATAACCTCGATTACTGTCAATCCTGATTGAGCCAGTGCTTTAATCCGATTCATCAGGTAAAGGACTTCTCCGTTGTCTTCCTCCTAGGGGCTCCGTGGGCGCCAGCTTCGGCGTTTCTTCAGAGGAGCATTGTTGAACTCAGGAAGACCCTACCGAACAAGGTCCGGAAGGGGACGTCCTCCATATAAAACCATTTCGAAGGCCAGTCTTCGGACGTCTTCTTCGGAGTACCGGACAGGTATCCGGTTTCGGCGATGCGCCATATTTCGGATCCGCCCACTAGATAAAGTGACCCCTTCTGTGTGGGGGGACGAGGCAAAATAACCTTTTCCACAGCTCGAAATGAGCCTCGCGGCCCAGGAATAACTCACAAAGGGCAACGTAGTCGGCGATGTGTAATATGGAAGCAGGGGTGAAATTATGCAGTTGGAGGCCGTAAAACTCTAGGAGACCGCGGGGGAACAGATGAATTGGAAATCCGAGTCCCCTTAATAAGTACGGAACAACGCACACCCGCTCCCCCGTAGAGGGGCTGGGGAAACTCTCCGCTTGCTCCCCGCCATTGTAGGTGGCAAGCCCGGCTCGGACGGGAACCATATACGCTGGAGGGAGAAATCCCTGAGTCTGCAGTTCAACTAATCGACTATGTGGGACAGAACACCTCTCCCAATCACCGGGCTTAGGGCTACGGGGTTGAGAGGAGGAGCTGCGGTGGTCGGCCATGTTGGAGTGGATTTTTCCGAAGCGTGCTCCGATGGATTCTCGCTGTGGGAGGATGGTATGGAGTGGATCTAAGAATCCCCATCCCTTTAATAGACAATTTATTTATCTGGCTAGGGGGCGAATGTAAAAACGACCTGGCTCCTCGTATTCATTCGACGTGTGGAAGGTAGACCTTATTGGGCACAGAAGCCAAGAAGTCCAACATTTGTGGGGCCGGACACTACTTGACAAACATTCAAAATTTGGAGAAGAACCCGCCTTGCAATGCCGAAGACAATACTGCGTGTCGGACTTGACATCATTGAAGCCTGGTTCGGGGGCTACTGAGGGAGTCCTGGATTAGGGGGTCTCCGGACAGCCAAACTATATCCTTTGGCCGGACTGTTGGACTATGAAGATACAAGATTGAAGACTTTGTCTCATGTCCGGGTGGGACTTTACTTGGCGTAGAAGGCAAGTTAGGCAATACGGATATGTATATCTCCTCCTTTGTAACCGACCTTGTGTAACCCTAGCCCCCTCCGGTGTCTATATAAACCAGAGGGTTTTAGTCTGTAGGACAACATACAATCATACCATACACTAGCTTCTAGGGTTTAGCCTCTCTGATCTCGTGGTAGATCAACTCTTGTAATACTCATATCATCAAGAACAATCAAGCAGGACGTAGGGTTTTACCTCCATCAAGAGGGCCCGAACATGGGTAAACATCGTGTCCCCTGCCTCCTGTTACCATCCGCCTTAGACGCATAGTTCGGGACCCCCTACCCGAGATCTGTCGGTTTTGACACCGACACCCTACATCTGCTAGCCTATCATGGAAAGGTTTCCCACAACTTACTCAACTATGCTAGAGCCCAT
This sequence comes from Triticum urartu, assembly GCF_003073215.2. Taxonomy (NCBI): domain Eukaryota; kingdom Viridiplantae; phylum Streptophyta; class Magnoliopsida; order Poales; family Poaceae; genus Triticum; species Triticum urartu. Next base: position 473,191,022 of record NC_053023.1, read on the forward strand.
AATAGCTTGTGGCTGCACACGAAAGTTTCCAGCATGAATAATCTTATGATCCCTTTGAGCCTGGGTGGCGAACCAAAAAGGACAGCACTGGTATATCCCCAGGTGCCCGCAACCAATCCACCTAGATGTGTGTTTAAGTAGCCACCTTAAGTAAACCTTTAATTAATAATCTCACATCTGTCATGGATACTCTCAAACCCAAACCATGTCTACGAGCATAGCATGGCTATAAGTAGCATAACTTAGAAGTAACTCCCAGGGTTTGATAATAAAAAGGGTAATAGGCTCTACCTCATCATATACTTCCCAAACCCACAAGTTAAGAGAACCTACTCATGCAATGTTTGAGGGTTGAACTAATGCATAAAAACTGGGTAGAAGGGATATGATCAAAGTGTTACTTGCCTTGCTGATGATCCGCAAAACCTAGTGACTCGTTGTAACACCCCGGATATGATTTACCCATTATGTATTCCAACTCTTGTCGTTTCCGGCGTTAAGTTATTTTATTTTCTCGGGTTCGGGTTTTTGTCTCCGTGTGTTGTTGTTGTCATGCATCTCATATCATGTCATCATGTGCATTGCTTTTGCATACGTGTTCATCTCTTGCATCCAAGCATTTTCCCCGTTGTCCGTTTTGCATTCCGGCGCTTCGTTCTCCTCCGGTGGTCATTTCTACCTTTCTTTCGTGTGTGGAGATTAAACATTTCCGGATTGGACCAAGACTTGCCAAGCAGCCTTGGTTTACTACCGGTAGACCGCCTGTCAAGTTTCGTACCATTTGGACTTCGTTTGATACTCCAACGGTTAACCGAGGGACCGAAAAGGCCTCGTGTGTGTGCAGACCAACACCTCTCCAATTTTTCCCAAAACCCACCAAAACCCTCTCCATCTTCTAGAGCATTCGATCACGATCGCGTGGCCGAAAACCGCACCTCATTTGGACTCTCCTAGCTCCCTCTATGTCTATATAAAGACCCCTCCTCGAAAATCCGGATCTCCCCCGTCCGAAACCCTAGTTCCAGCACCTCTGCGCGGCCGGACACGTCCGGTCCGGCCGGACGAAATCGCCCCGCCAACCGCGAGGCGCCACGTGGGCAGCCGCGCCCACATCACCTCCTCCTCCTGCCGCCGGCCCACTTGGCCCGCGAGGGGCCCTCCCGGCCCGCGCGCGCGCCGCCGCCCGCGCCTTCGCCCCGCCGCCGCCACCTCTCGCTCCGGCGGCCAGCCCCGTCGCAGACGCCATCGCCGGCGGGCTCAAGTGCACCTTCCGGTCAGCGCCGCGCCGGGCCGCCGCGGCCACCGCCGCCCCCGACGCCGTGTGCGCCCTCCGACCAGCCGTCGCCTTCCCGACCTCGTCGCCAGCCAGATCCGGCCGCGGGAGAGCCGGATCCGGTGACCCCGTCCTCGCCGGCCGTCGTCTGAGTCTTCACCCGCGAGATCCGCCACCGCTTTGTTTTGCGTGCCCGGGTCAACCCTAGATCCGCGGGTGATGATTTTCTTCTAAGTCCTCAAATTCCCAGATCCATATGCCCATGTTCATTGTGCCGTAACTTTGCATCCGTAGCTCCGTCTTGGGCATATAGCATATCAAAATGTTCATCTCAGAGAGTACATCATTTAATATCATTGCATCATTTTCATTTGAGTTCATCTTGATGCCCGAAATGCTGTTGGAAGTAGGCTACTTGGGATAATTGTCAGATCTACTGCTCCATTTAGATATTTGTCATTTTTGCCATGATTATTGTGTCCATGATATGCCTAGGTGCTCTACATGAGTTTTGTTATATGTTTTTCCATCTATCCAGAGGTGCCACCCATGTATTTTTGTGATGTGTGTGGTGACTAGCACAAGCTTGCAAAGTGGTGCACTTGTTAATGCTGATTTCGGGGACTTAGCATTTCCACTAAGTCCTTGGTCTGTTTATCTCATGATGCCATATGTTCATGTTGTTTCCTAGTGATCCGTGCCTCTTTTGAGGATGATCAGTAAGGATGATTTGTTAATCTTATAGTGCTCTATCCATCCATGTCTTTGTTTGCAATTATGGATCACCCTAGCTTGAGTCAATCGAGCTCTACTTTTGCTATTTCGTGAATCTGGGCAGATTGTCTACTTGTTAGCGATTTAGCCGATGTTGTTGTAGTTGATCCGTGCATGCCATGTTATTGTTCTTGCCATGTCTAGCTTGTATTATGTTTATTCTTGATGGGTGTATGCTTATATTATCATCACTTGCTCTGTAGTGAGTGCATCGAGCTTGTAAACATGCCTACTTGATATCTGTTTCAGCATGTCCCAGTTTTCACTAAGTCTGAGAACTGATTATGTTTTTGCCATGTTCACATGCTTGCAAATCTATTTTCTGATCCCTTTTGGCTCAAGGTAACTAATGGACTTTTGTTAAGATCTTTGAGTAGCTCCATGCCATGCTTTACTTTGCCATGTTCAGGTCCTGTAGCATATAGTTTTGATGCTCCAAAGAGTGCTATCTGATCTGATATTCCAGACAAGTGTTAATTTCACTAAGTCTGAAATATGTTTACCAAATGCATTTTTGCCATGCTTGTTTGAACCTGGTAATGGATGAATTGGCCATAGCTCAGTGTTCCTCTTTTGTTAAGCATCATGAATGGATTCCTGCCATGTATTTTGTTGCCATGTTTGGATGCTGTAGCATGTTCATCTCGTTGCATTTAGTTGGCTACTTGCTGTAAATCGCAGACCGGTGTCATTTATGAATCGCTTGCCATTTCCAAACCGTGACTCCGATTCCGGCGTTCTTTATATCGTTTTCAAGAGATTTCATCTCATCTTTCCAGTGGCATAATTGGATTTCCAAGTTGAGGCCAGGTTCATGCATCTCTTGTCAAATCTTGCATATGCATCCCGCATCGCATCCCGCATAGCATACCATCTTTGCATCATGTTGTTTGAGTTGTGCACGTGGTTGATTGCGTTCCTTGTTGCTTGTTTGTCTTGTTTGGGTAGAGCCGGGAGACGAGTTCGCTAACGAGGAGCCCGTTGAGTTTGCTTTCGAGGATCCAGTCAACTCTGACAACGTTGCAGGCAAGATGATCATACCTCGAAATCACTTCTATCTTTGCTTTGTAGATGCTCGCTCTTTTGCTATGCCTATGCTACGATGCCTACCACTTGCTTTCAAGCCTCCCAAAATTGCCATGTCAAACCTTTAACCCACCATGTCCTAGCAAAACCGTTGATTGGCTATGTTACCGCTTTGCTCAGCCCCTCTTATAGCGTTGCTAGTTGCAGGTGAAGATTGGAGACCGTTCCTTGTTGGAACACTATTTACTTGTTGGGATATCATTATATTGCCATGTTATCTTAATGCACCTATATACTTGATAAAGGGTGGAAGGCTCGGCCTCTCGCCTAGTGTTTTGTTCCACTCTTGCCGCCCTAGTTTCCGTCATATCGGTGTTATGTTCCCGGATTTTGCGTTCCTTACGCGGTTGGGTGATAATGGGAACCCCTTGATAGTTCGCCTTGAATAAAGCTTTTCCAGCAATGCCCAACCTTGGTTTTACCATTTGCCACCTAGCCTCTTTTTCCCTTGGGTTTCCGGAGCCCGAGGTCATCTTATTTTAAACCCCCCCGGCCAGTGCTCCTCTAAGTGTTGGTCCACCTCGTCAGCCGCCGGTGGCTACCAGGGGCAACTCTTGGGCTTGCCTACCGGAAGTTAGGACAATCTGAGTGTGCCCTGAGAACGAGATATGTGCAGCTCCTATCGGGATTTGTCGGCACATTCGGGTGGTGTTGCTGGATTGTTTAACTGGTCGAAGTGTCTTGTAGAACCGGGATACCGAGCCTGATCGGAATGTCTCGGGAGAAGGTCTATTCCTTCGTTGACCGTGAGAGCTTGTCATGGGCTAAGTTGGGACCCCCTGCAGGGATTGAACTTTCGAAAGTCGTGCCCGCGGTTATGGGCAGATGGGAATTTGTTAATGTCCGGTTGTAGATAACTAAAACCTTAACTTAATTAAAATGTATCAACTGTGTGAGTTACCGTGATGGTCTCTTCTCGGCGGAGTCCGGGAAGTGAACACGGTGTTGGAGTAATGCTTGTCGCAGGTTGTTCTCTAGTTATTCGTTCGCGCTTTGCCTTCTCTTCTCGCTCTCTTTTGCGAACAGGATAGCCACCATATATGCTAGTCGCTTGCTGCAGCTCCACATATGTTACCTTGTCCTTTCCTATAAGCTTAATTAGTCTTGATCGTGAGGGTGCGAGATTGCTGAGTCCCTGTGGCTCACAGTTTACTACCAAACCAGATGCAGGGCCAGACGACTCCGTTCCAGATGACGCGTTAGAGCTCAAGTGGGAGTTCGACGAGGACTCACGCCGTTACTATGTATCTTTCCCTGATGATCTGTAGTGGTGCCCAATCGGGGTGATTGGGACCGTGTCGCATGTTGGGTTATCTTTTATTTTGGCGCCGTACTCGAGCCATGAGTGTTTGAATGATGTAATGTTATTTATGTACTTTGTGTGATGTGGCGAGTGTAAGCCAACTATGTTACTTATCCCCTTATTATGTATTACATGGATGTTGTGATGACTGCCTAACTTGCGACATTGCTTTCAATGCGGTTATGCCTCTAAGTCGTGCCTTGACACGTGGGAGATATAGCCGCATCGAGGGCGTTACAAGTTGGTAATCAGAGCCATCCCGACCTTAGGAGCCCCATTGCTTGATCGTTATTAGCGGCCGAGTTGTGTCTAGAAAAATGTTTTGAGTCATTTAGGAATTATATATCGGAGAGTTTAGGAATTCTTTTTACTCCCCAGTCTCCTCATCTCTCTGGTAAGGCATCCTGACATAGAGTTTTGACTCTTCTCTTCTCAAATTTCACTAAAAAAAATTAGGATCACGCGGGTATCTTGGAATCGTTCCGATGGTTTTGTGACGAGAACATTGTCTTGATGCCTCCTGTCAGGGGTTTTGTGGAAGTGTCCCGGGGAGTTGAGCTCTGAGGTGTTGTCGTCATAATTTTATCGTTGCAGTTCTGGAATACCTGAGTTTAGTACGCCGACATCGAAAATCTCTTTTATGCAGTTCGTTGGTGAGATAACCTCGACGCCACCCAGTACTGGGGCGGGAGTTCGGGAGTATTGCCATAACTTGTATAACGGATGCTTTTCGAAGGTTGAGGTAGATGGTTTCCGAAGTTTTTCTCGGTTATGTGTTGAAGGATGGATACAGCTGGATGTAGGATTTGCTAGATTTGGGTGAGATATTATACTTCCCCTGTATCCCCAACACCTGATTGCATAACCGGAAAGGTTCGGGAGTTTCATAGGTGGGAATTCTTGTAGCTCTAGTTCTTCTTCCACGGATAACTGGTTTGAGATTGGGATTTCTTACCGAGTATTCGTTCTTGATCCGTACCTTGTTGATTTATTTCTCTATCTAAATTCTGAGTGGCTTCTCAATTTATGGATATGTGACCATTTCAAGAGGATTGCATTCGTTCATTTTGTTCAGATGTGAAGACTATACGTTGCAATTTTCATTCCGTTGGATTCAGCTTCAATATTTGTCTATCAATGTGCTAACGGTTGTCACCCTCTTCAGGATGGCTCCCGCTAAAAGCACCAATCAGAATCAGAATCAGGATCCGCCACCATCTCCCCCTCCTCCGGAGGCATGGCAAGCTGTGATGGCCGCAACCAATGCAAACACGCAGTTGATCATGCAAATTCTTCAAGAGCGCAATCAAGCGAATCAAGGCAACCAAGGCAACAATCAGAATCACTTTGCTACACTCGACCAGTTCCTTGCTAACGGGCCAAAGACTTTCAGCAATTGTGTTGAGGCAACTGATGCTGACGATTGGCTCGTGGATCTGTGCAAGCATTTCGAGTGCAGTAACGTTAGGCCTGAGGACTTTGTCAAGTTCGCTTCCTTCCAACTCAAAGACCAAGATGCAGAATGGTTCTAGCAGTACAAGGATTCCAGAGGTGGACGTGTGATTACCTGGCATGAATTCCGTCAAGATTTCAGAGCTCACCATATTCCTCAGAACGTGGTTGAAAGCAAGCGTGAGGAATTCCGCAACCTGAAGCAAGGCACTTTGTCTGTCTATGACTACAACAAGTTGTTCTAGAAGCTCGCCCGCTTTGCTAAGCAGGACGTCCCTGATGAGAAGAGCATGATATACCAGTTCAGGGGTGGTCTCAGAGAAGAAATCCAGCTAGCTCTTGTTCTCTTTGAGCCCTTGAGGTACGATGAGTTCTACAACATGGCATTGAAGCAAGAGGCCGCTCAACTGAGGTGTGATGCTTCCAAGAAGCGAGTCCGAGATGCTACTCCGTCTTCCTCTACTCAAGTGGCCAAGCAGCAGAAGTATTGGCTTCCTCCTCCTCCGTTCCATCAGCCGTATCAGAAGAGCAAAGGTGGCAGTGGATCTTCCCACCCACCCAACCCTGGCTTTCAGAACAAGACTTTGTCTCAAGCTCCAAGATCGAGTGCTCCGTACCACCATCCGCTTTCAGAGGTCACATGCAACAAGTGCCAACAGAAGGGTCACTATGGCAACAAATGCTTCAATCAGAGGCATCTTCCTCCTCCTCCTCCGGTGAGATCGGCAAGTATAGTTGTGGTCAAGCATAACCCCAAGTACGCCAAGGTCAACATGGTGAATGCAGCTCAGGCAGAGGACGCGTCAGATGTCATCATGGGTAACCTTCCTGTTAACGATGTTCCCACAAAAGTTCTTTTTGACACTAGTGCATCGCATTGCTTCATCTCGAAACCTTTTGCATCTAAGCATGAGTTGACTTCCCAAGTTATGCATAAACCGTTAGCAGTTGTCTCTCCGGGTAGATGTTTGCTCGCTAACCACGAGATTCCGGATATTTCTATCATGATGGGTGATTTCAAGTTTCTGGCTTCTCCAATGGTCCTTGGTAACTCAGATATTGATCTTATTCTCGGAATGGATTGGCTTTCTAAGCACAAGGCTCAGCTTGATTGTGCATCCAGGCAGATTCAATTAACTCATTCGTCTGAGGATGTGATTGTCTTTGCCGCCCGTGATAATACCATCCGTCTGTTCTCTCTCAATGAGAAGGGTGAACTGGATGCCATCTCGCAAATTCCAGTCATTTGCGAATATCAAGACGTCTTTCCAGAAGAGCTTCCAGGAATGCCTTCGCACCGGCCAGTTGAATTCGTCATCGATCTTGAACCTGGCACGGAATCTGTGTGCAAACGTCCTTACAAGCTCGGACCTGAAGAGTTGAAGGAGCTGAAGAAGCAACTCGATGTTCAAGAGAGAATGGGTCTCATCCGGCCTAGTTCTTCTCCGTGGGGTTGTGGTGTTCTTTTTGTGAAGAAGAAGGATGGAACGGACCGACTTTGTGTTGATTATCGTCCATTGAACAAGAAGACCATCAAGAACAAATACCCACTTCCCAACATCAATGAGTTGTTCGAACAACTCAAAGGTGCCCAAGTATTCTCCAAGCTTGATCTCCGTATGGGTTATCATCAGATTCGAATCCGTGAGCAAGATATTCCCAAGACGGCTTTCAGGACAAGCTATGGTTCATATGAATACACTGTCATGTCTTTTGGTCTCGTCAACGCTCCTCCGACTTTCTCTCGCATGATGAACTTCATCTTCAACGCCTACACCAATGACTTCGTTTTGGTCTATCTCAACGACATTCTAGTCTTTTCGAAGAACAAGGAAGATCATGCCAAGCACTTGCATTTGGTGCTCGATAAGCTCAGGGAACATCAGTTCTACCCAAGTTCTCCAAGTGCGAATTTTGGCTCGATGAGGTTCTTTATCTTGGTCATATCATCTCTGCCAAGGGCATTGCGGTGAATCCTAAGAAGGTGTCTGCAATTGTGAATTGGGAACCTCCTCAGAACATGAAGCAACTCTGTAGCTTCCTCGGCCTAGCAAGCTATTGTAGAAGGTTCGTGGAGAACTTTTCTAAGATCGCGAAGCCTCTCTCTAATCTTCTCCAGAAGCATGTCAAGTACGTTTGGTCTCCAGAGTGTGACATTGCTTTCAACACTTTGAAAGAGAAATTGGTCACCGCTCCAGTTCTAACTCCGCCTGATGAATCCAAACCGTATGAGGTCTTTTGTGGTGCATCTCTCCAAGGTCTTGGTGCAGTTTTGATGCAAGAGAAGAAAGTGGTTGCTTATACCTCTCGCCAATTGAAGCCCAATGAAAAGAACTACCCCACTCATGACCTCGAGTTGGCGGCAGTTGTGCATGCTCTTTTGACTTGGAGACATCTCTTATTGGGAAGAAAAGTGGACATCTTCATGACCACAAGAGTCTCAAGTACATCTTCACTCATCCTAATCTCAACCTCAGGCAGACTCGATGGGTCGAAATGATTCAAGAGTATAATCCGAGTATCGAGTATACTCCAGGCAAGGCCAATGTGATTGCTGACGCATTGAGCAGGAAGGCTTACTGCAACAGTCTGATTCTCAAGCCTTATCAACCCGAGCTTTGTGAAGCTTTCCGCAAACTTAATCTGCAAGTTGTTCCTCAAGGTTTCCTCGCCAACCTTCAAGTCTCTCCTACCTTGGAAGATCAGATTCGCCAAGCTCAGCTTCTTGATGCTATGGTAAAGAAGGTGAAGATTGGGATTGCCAAGAGTCAACCCAAGTACAAGTGCTACCGCCTTGATGACAAGGATACTCTCTTCTTCGAGGATCGTATTATCGTGCCCAAAGGTGACCTTTGTAAAGTGATCATGAATGAGGCTCACAATTCTCTCCTCTCCATCCACCCTGGGAGCACGAAGATGTATCGGGACCTCAAGCAGGCTTATTGGTGGACTCGAATGAAGCGTGAGATTGCTCAGTTCGTGAATGAATGTGATGTCTGCAGAAGAGTGAAAGCAGAACACCAAAGGCCAGCTGGTCTCCTCCAACCTCTTTCCATTCCAGAATGGAAGTTTGACCATATTGAGATGGACTTCGTGACTGGGTTTCCAAAGTGCAAACGTGGCAATGATGCTATATTCGTTGTTATCGACAAACTCACCAAAGTGGCTCACTTTCTGCCTATCAAAGAGTCTATCACGGCAGCTCAATTGGCGGAACTCTATACCTCTCGAATTGTCTCACTGCACAGTATTCCTCAAGTGATCTCTTCAGACCGTGGCAGCATCTTTACCTCAAAGTTTTGGGATTCTTTTTAGAAGGCCATGGGCACCAACGTCCGCTTCAGCACAGCTTTCCACCCTCAGACTAGCGGTCAAGTTGAGCGTGTCAATCAGATTCTTGAAGATATGCTCAGGGCTTGTGTGATCTCCTTCGGCATGAAGTGGGAGGATTGTCTTCCATATGCTGAATTCTCCTACAACAACAGTTTTCAAGCAAGTTCGGGCAAGGCCCCATTTGAAATTCTGTATGGCAGGAAGTGCCGTACCCCTCTCAACTGGTCTGAAACCGGTGAACGTCAGCTTTTGGGAAATGACTTAATCACAGAGGCAGAGGAAATGTGCAAAGTCATTCACGATAACCTCAAAGCAGCCCAATCGCGCCAGAAGAGCTACTATGATAGTAAGCATCGTGATTTGGCTTTCAAGATCGGAGATCATGTGTACCTCCGCGTCTCTCCAATGAAAGGTACTCGTCGCTTCGGTATCAAAGGGAAGCTTTCCCCTAGATACGTGGGACCTTTCAAGATTGTCAGCAAGAGAGGCGATCTCGCCTATCAACTCGAGCTTCCTTCAAACTTTGCAAATGTTCATGACGTGTTCCATGTCTCTCAGCTTTGAAAGTGCTTCAAGACTCCTGACCGCACCGTCAACTTCGAAGACATTGAGCTCCAAGCAGATCTCTCTTATCGTGAGCACCCCGTTGCTATTCTTGAAGAGACTGAACGCAAGACTCGCAACAAGTCAATCAAATTACTCAAAGTCAAGTGGTCACACCATTCCGGCCGTGAAGCTACCTGGGAATGCGAGGATCACCTCCGTTCTGAGTACCCGGCGTTCTTGCAGTCCTAGATCTCGGGACGAGATCCTTTCGTAGTGGTGGAGTGTTGTAACACCCCGGATATGATTTACCCATTATGTATTCCAACTCTTGCTGTTTCCGGCGTTAAGTTATTTTATTTTCTCAGGTTCGGGTTTTTGTCTCCGTGTGTTGTTGTTGTTGTCATGCATCTCATATCATGTCATCATGTGCATTGCTTTTGCATACGTGTTCATCTCATGCATCCGAGCATTTTCCCCGTTGTCCGTTTTGCATTCCGGCGCTTCGTTCTCCTCCGGTGGTCATTTCTACCTTTCTTTCGTGTGTGGAGATTAAACATTTCCGGATTGGACCGAGACTTGCCAAGCGGCCTTGGTTTACTACCGGTAGACCGCCTGTCAAGTTTCGTACCATTTGGACTTCGTTTGATACTCCAACGGTTAACTGACGGACCGAAAAGGCCTCGTGTGTGTGCAGCCGAACACCTCTCCAATTTTTCCCAAAACCCTCTCCATCTTCTAGAGCGTTCGATCACGATCACGTGGCCGAAAACCGCACCTCATTTGGACTCTCCTAGCTCCCTCTATGTCTATATAAAGACCCCTCCTCGAAAATCCGGATCTCCCCCGTCCGAAACCCTAGTTCCAGCACCTCCGCGCGGCCGGACACGTCCGGTCCGGCCGGACGAAATCGCCCTGCCAACCGCGAGCCGCCACGTGGGCAGCCGCGCCCACATCACCGCCTCCTCCTGCCGCCGGCCCGCTCGGCCCGCGAGGGGCCCTCCCGGCCCACGCGCGCGCCGCCGCCCGCGCCTTCGCCCCGCCGCCGCCACCTCTCGCTCCGGCGGCCAGCCCCGCCGCAGACGCCATCGCCGGCGGGCTCAAGTGCACCTTCCGGTCAGCGCCGCGCCGGGCCGTCGCGGCCACCGCCGCCCCCGACGCCGCGTGCGCCCTCCGACCAGTCGCCGCCTTCCCGACCTCGTCGCCGGCCAGATCCGGTCGCGGGAGAGCCGGATCCGGCGACCCCGTCCTCGTCGACCGCCGTCTGAGTCTTCTCCGGCGAGATCCGCCACTGCTTTGTTTTGCGTGCCCGGGTCAACCCTAGATCCGCGGGTGATGATTTCTTCCAAGTCCTCAAATTCCCAGATCCATATGCCCATGTTCATCGTGTCGTAACTTTGCATCCGTAGCTCCGTTTTGGGCATATAGCATATCAAAATGTTCGCTTCAGAGAGCACATCATTTCATCTCATTGCATCATTTTCATTTGAGTTCATCTTGATGCCCGAAATGCTGTTGGAAGTAGGCTACTTGGGATAATTGTCAGATCTGCTGCTCCATTTAGATATTTGTCATTTTTGCCATGATTATTGTGTCCATGATATGCCCAGGTGCTCTACATGAGTTTTGTTATATGTTTTGCCATCTATCCAAAGGTGCGACCCATGTATTTTTGTGATGTGTGTGGTGACTAGCACAAGCTTGCAAAGTGGTGCACTTGTTAATGCTGATTTCGGGGACTTAGCATTTCCACTAAGTCCTTGGTTTGTTTATCTCATGATGCCATATGTTCATGTTGTTTTCTAGTGATCCGTGCCTCTTTTGAGGATGATCAGTAAGGATGATTTGTTAATCTTATAGTGCTCTATCCATCCATGTCTTTGTTTGCAATTATGGAGCACCCTAGCTTGAGTCAATCGAGCTCTACTTTTGCTATTTCGTGAATCTGGGCAGATTGTCTACTTGTTAGCGATTTTGCCGATGTTGTTGTAGTTGATCCGTGCATGCCATGTTATTGTTCTTGCCATGTCTAGCTTGTATTATGTGTATTCTTGATGGGTGTATGCTTAGATTATCATGACTTGCTCTGTAGTGAGTGCATCAAGCTCGTAAACATGCCTACTTGATATCTATTTCAGCATGTCCCAGTTTTCACTAAGTCTGAAAACTGATTATGTTTTTGCCATGTTCACATACTTGCAAACGTATTTTCTGATCCCTTTTGGCTCAAGGTCACTAAGGGACTTTTGTTAAGATCTTTGAGTAGCTCCATGCCATGCTTTACTTTGCCATGTTCAGGTCCTGTAGCATATAGTTTTGATGCTCCAAAGAGTGCTATCTGATCTGATATTCCAGACAAGTGTTAATTTCACTAAGTCTGAAATATGTTTACCAAATGCATTTTTTCCATGCTTGTTTGAACCTGGTAATGGATGAATTGGCCGTAGCTCAGTGTTCCTCTTTTGTTAAGCATCATGAATGGATTCCTGCCATGTATTTTGTTGCCATGTTTGGATGCTGTAGCATGTTCATCTCGTTGCATTTAGTTGGCTACTTGCTGTAAATCGCAGACCGGTGTCATTTATGAATCGCTTGCCATTTCCAAACCGTGACTCCGATTCCGGCGTTCTTTATATCGTTTTCAAGAGATTTCATCTCATCTTTCCAGTGGCATAATTGGATTTCCAAGTTGAGGCCAGGTTCATGCATCTCTTGTCAAATCTTGCATATGCATCCCGCATCGCATCCCGCATAGCATACCATCTTTGCATCATGTTGTTTGAGTTGTGCACGTGGTTGATTGCGTTCCTTGTTGCTTGTTTGTCTTGTTTGGGTAGAGCCGGGAGACGAGTTCGCTAACGAGGAGCCCGTTGAGTTTGCTTTCGAGGATCCAGTCAACTCTGACAACGTTGCAGGCAAGATGATCATACCCTCGAAATCACTTCTATCTTTGCTTTGCTAGATGCTCGCTCTTTTGCTATGCCTATGCTACGATGCCTACCACTTGCTTATCATGCCTCCCAAATTGCCATGTCAAACCTTTAACCCACCATGTCCTAGCAAACCGTTGATTGGCTATGTTATCGCTTTGCTCAGCCCCTCTTATAGCGTTGCTAGTTGCAGGTGAAGATTGGAGACCGTTCCTTGTTGGAACACTATTTACTTGTTGGGATATCATTATATTGCCATGTTATCTTAATGCACCTATATACTTGATAAAGGGTGGAAGGCTCGGCCTCTCGCCTAGTGTTTTGTTCCACTCTTGCCGCCCTAGTTTCCGTCATATCGGTGTTATGTTCCCGGATTTTGCGTTCCTTACGCGGTTGGGTGATAATGGGAACCCCTTGATAGTTCGCCTTGAATAAAGCTTTTCCAGCAATGCCCAACCTTGGTTTTACCATTTGCCACCTAGCCTCTTTTTCCCTTGGGTTTCCGGAGCCCGAGGGTCATCTTATTTTAACCCCCCCGGGCCAGTGCTCCTCTAAGTGTTGGTCCACCTCGTCAGCCGCCGGTGGCTACCAGGGGCAACTCTGGGCTGGCCTACCGGAAGTTTGGACAATCTGAGTGTGCCCTGAGAACGAGATATGTGCAGCTCCTATCGGGATTTGTCGGCACATTCGGGCGGTGTTGCTGGATTGGTTTTAACTTGTCGAAGTGTCTTGTAGAACCGGGATACCGAGCCTGATCGGAATGTCTCGGGAGAAGGTCTATTCCTTCGTTGACCGTGAGAGCTTGTCATGGGCTAAGTTGGGACCCCCTGCAGGGATTGAACTTTCGAAAGTCGTGCCCGCGGTTATGGGCAGATGGGAATTTGTTAATGTCCGGTTGTAGATAACTAAAACCTTAACTTAATTAAAATGTATCAACTGTGTGAGTTACCATGATGGTCTCTTCTCGGCTTAGTCCGGGAAGTGAACACGGTGTTGGAGTAATGCTTGTCGCAGGTTGTTCTCTAGTTATTCGTTCGCGCTTTGCCTTCTCTTCTCGCTCTCTTTTGCGAATAGGATAGCCACCATATATGCTAGTCGCTTGCTGCAGCTCCACATATATTACCTTGTCCTTTCCTATAAGCTTAAATAGTCTTGATCGCGAGGGTGTGAGATTGCTGAGTCCCTGTGGCTCACAGTTTACTTCCAAACCAGATGCAGGGCCAGACGACTCCGTTCTAGATGACGCGTTAGAGCTCAAGTGGGAGTTCGACGAGGACTCACGCCGTTACTATGTATCTTTCCCTGATGATCTGTAGTGGTGCCCAATCGGGGTGATCGGGACCGTGTCGCATGTTGGGTTATCTTTTATTTTGGCGCCGTAGTCGGGCCATGAGTGTTTGAATGATGTAATGTTATTTATGTACTTTGTGTGACGTGGCGAGTGTAAGCCAACTATGTTACTTATCCCCTTATTATGTATTACATGGATGTTGTGATGATTGCCTAACTTGTGACATTGCTTTCAATGCGGTTATGCCTCTAAGTCGTGCCTCGACACGTGGGAGATATAGCCGCATCGAGGGCGTTACACTCGTAGTAGCACGCTGCGCACTCCGGGAATTCTAGCGCAAACAAAAAATAGCATACATAAGCACTCAAGCATAGATGCACGGGTAAATATTGAATAAGAAGATCGAATCTGAAAACTCAACTGAAGAGATTCGATCTGCAAAAAGAATCAATCGAATCGGAGCTACGGAACTGGAACTACGGTCAAAAGAAATTCAAAAACAAATCTGCTTGAAACCAAATTTTAAAATTGTCAAAACCTTGTTCAATTTGATTAAACAAAAATAGGATTTCGAGACGAAGATTTTGGCGTTGGTTTCACTGGATTTGGGCAAACGGTTAAGAAACGACGAGCGTTTGAAGATCAGGGGCTAATCTGCGATAAAAATAATCACAGATAGGTCCCTAGCCAAAAATAAAATAAAACAGATTACGGGGCAAGGGCGGCTTATAAACCCTAGGCGGCGGCAGCGCGGGTGGGCGGTAGCTAGGGTTTGGCAGCGGGGGTGGGCTGCGGGGCAGGGGCGGCTTATAAAGCCTAGGCGGCGGGGAGTCCGGGTCGGTTACGGCCCGTTAGGTCGGTTTGATTTTTAAAAAACAGATTTCACCGGAAAAATTCTAGAAAATAAAATAAAAAACTAAAAATACCAAAACAAATTTTCACCGTCTAAATAGAATATTTAGAACAAAGTGAACATTTTCTTGGCCTAAAATGCAATTTTGAAAAGTGCATATTTTTCTAATTCAAAAAAATAGTGATAAAATCCAAATAAAATGATTTATTTGGTTTTAACATTTTTCCTCCAATATTTCAATTACTTTGGAGAAGTCATATTATCTCCTCTCATATATTTTAATATGAAGTATATTCGGAGAGAAAAATAATTCAAACCAAAATGATCCTTGTTTCAATATTTGAGAAAATTCAAATATGAAACAGTGAAATCCCCAACTCTCTCCGTGGGTCCTTGAGTTGCTTACAATTTCGAAGATCGCAAAACGAAATGCAATAAAATATGATGTGCAATATGATGTCCTATGTATAACATTCCAAATTGAAAATTTGGGATGTTACACTAAGCTGTCGTTTCTTAAAGTTTGGGGTTGCCTTGCTTATGTGAAAAAGCTTCAGCCTGATAAGCTCGAACCCAAATCGGAGAAATGCATCTTCATAGGATGCCCAAAGGAAACTGTTGGGTACACCTTCTATCATAGATCCGAAGACAAGATATTCGTTGCTAAGAATGGATCCTTTCTAGAGAAGGAGTTTCTCCCGAAAGAAGTGAGTGGGAGGAAAGTAGAACTTGATGAGGTAGTTGTGCCTTCTCTCGAGTTGGAGAGTAGTTCATCACAGAAATCAGTACGAGTGATGGATACACCAATTAGTGAGGAAGCTAATGATGATGATTATGAAACTTCAGATCAAGTTACAACCAAACCTCGTAGGTCAACCAGAGTACGTCCCGCACCAGAGTGGTATGGTAATCCTGTTCTGGAAGTCATGTTACTAGACCATGACGAACCTACGATCTATGAGGAAGCGATGATGAGCCCAGATTCTGCGAAATGGCTTGAGGCCATGAAATCTAAGATGGGTTCCATGTATGAGAACAAAGTATGGTCTTTGGTTGACTTGCCCGATGATCGGCAAGCAATAGAGAATAAATGGATCTTGAAGAAGAATACTGGCGCTGACGATAATGTTACTGTCTCCAAAGCTCGACTTGTTGCGAAAGGTTTTCGACAAGTTCAACGAGTTGACTACGATGAGACCTTCTCACATGTAGCGATGCTTAAGTAAGTCTGAATCATGTTAGCAATTGCCACATTTTATGATTATGAAATTTGGCAAATGGATGTTAAAACTGCATTCCTTAATGGATTTCTTAAATAAGAGTTGTATATGATGCAACCAGAAGGTTTTGTCGACCTAAAGGTGCTAACAAAGTGTGCAATCTCCAGTGATCCATTTATGGACTAGTGCAAGCATCTCGGAGTTGGAATATACGCTTTGATAGTGTGATCGGAGCATATGGTTTTATACAAACTTTTGGAGAAGCCTCTTTTTACAAGAAAGTGAGTGGGAGCTCTGTAGCATTTCTAATATTATATGTGGATGACATATTGTTGATTGGAAATAATACAGAATTTCTGGATAACATAAAAGGATACTTGAATAAGAATTTTTCAATGAAATACCTCGGTGAAGCTGCTTATATATTAGGCATCAAGATCTATAGAGATAGATCAAGACGCTTAATTGGACTTTCACAAAGCACATACCTTGATAAAGGTTTGAAGAAGTTCAAAATGGATCAGTCAAAGAAAGAGTTCTTGCATGTGTTACAAGGTGTGAAGTTGAGTCAGACTCAATGCCCGACCACTTCAGAAGATAGAGAGAAAATGAAAGTCATTCCCTATGCCTCAACCATAGGTTCTATCATGTATGCAATGTTGTGTACCAGACTTGATGTGTGCCTTGCTATAAGTTTAGTAGGGAGGTACCAAAGTAATCCAGGAGTGGATCACTGGATAGCGGTCAAGAACATCCTGAAATACCTAAAAAGGACTAAGGATATGTTTCTCGTTTATGGAGGTGACAAAGATCTTGTCGTAAATGGTTACGTCGATGTAGCTTTGACACTGATCCGGATGACTCTAAGTCACAAACTGGATACGTATTTATATTGAATGGTGGAGCTGGTGGTTGGTGCAGTTCCAAGCAGAGCGTCATGGTGGGATCCACATGTGAAGCAGAGTACATAGCTGCTTCGGAAGCAGCAAATGAAGGAGTCTGGATGAAGGAGTTCATATCCGATCTAGGTGTAATACCTAGTGCATCGGGTCCAATGAAAATCTTTTACGACAATACTGGAGCAATTGCCTTAGCAAAGTAATCCAGATTTCACAAGAGAACCAAACACATCAAGAGACGCTTCAACTCCATCCACGATCAAGTCAAGGAGGGAGACATAGAGATTTGCAAAATACATACGGATCTAAATATTGCAGACCCGTTGACTAAGCCTCTTCCATGAGCAAAACATGATCAGCACCAAGACTCCATGGGTGTTAGAATCATTACAATGTAATCAAGAGTATTGACTCTAGTGCAAGTGCGAGACCAAAGGAAATATGCTCTGGAGGCAATAATAAAGTTGTTATTTATATTTCCTTATATCATGATAAATGTTTATTATTCATGCTAGAATTGTATTAACTGGAAACTTGATACATGTGTGAATACATAGGCAAAACATAGTGTACCTAGTATGCCTCTACTTGACTAGCTCGTTGATCAAAGATGGTTAAGTTTCCTGACCATAGACATGTGTTGTCATTTGATGAACGAGATCACATCATTAGGAGAATGATGTGATGGACAAGACCCATCTGGTAGCTTAGCATAATGATCGTTAAGTTTTATTGCTATTGCTTTCTTCATGACTTATACATATTCCTCTGACTATGAGATTATGCAACTCTCGAATACCAGAGGAACACCTTGTGTGCTATCAAACGTCACAACATAACTGGGTGATTATAAAGATGCTCTATAGGTGTCTCCGAAGGTGTTTGTTGGGTTGGCATAGATCGAGATTAGGATTTGTCACTCCGAGTATCGGAGAGGTATCTCTGGGCCCTCTCGGTAATGCACATCACTATCAGCCTTGCAAGCAATGTGACTAATGAGTTAGTTGTGGGATGATGCATTAAGGAATGAGTAAAGAGACTTGCCGGTAACAAGATTGAACTAGGTATGATGATAGCGACGATCGAATCTCGGGCAAATAACATACCGATGACAAAGGGAATGACGTATGTTTTCATTGCGGTTTGACCGATAAAGATCTTCCTAGAATATGTAGGAACCAATATGAGCATCCAGGTTCCACTATTGGTTATTGGCCAGAGATGTGTCTCGGTCATGTCTACATAGTTCTCAAACCCGTAGGGTCTGCACGCTTAACGTTCAATGGCGATTTCTATATGAGTTATGTGTTTTGGTGACCGAAGATTGTTCGGAGTCCCAAATGAGATCACGGACATGACGAGGAGTCTCAAAATAGTCGAGAGATAAAGATCGATATATTGGACGAAGGTATTCGGACACCGGAATGGTTTCGGGATGTTTCGGATATTTATCGGAGTACCAAGGGGTTACAGGGAACCCCCCGGAGAAGTAATGGGCCATAGGGGAGAGAGAGGGGAGCCCGCAAGGGGTGGCGTCCCCCCCCCCAAGGGAGTCCGAATTAGACAATGGGGAGGAGCGCGACCCCCTTTCCTCCTTCCCTCTCCCTCTCCCTCTCCTACCCTTTTCCCCTCTGATAGAAAGGAAAGGGGGGCGACTAGGATTGGGAGTCCTAGTCGGTTTCCCCCCTTATGGCGCGCCCCTTGTGGCCGGCCTCCTCCCCTACTCCTTTATATACGGCGGAAGGAGGCACCCCATGACACAACAGTTCTTCTCTTAGCCGTGTGCGGTGCCCCCCTCCACAGTTTACTCCTCCAGTCATAGCGTCGTAGTGCTTAGGCGAAGCCCTGCGCGAATCATATCACCATCACCGTAACCATGCCGTCGTGCTGACAAAACTCTCCCTCGACCCTCTGCTGGATCAAAAGTTCGAGGGACGTCATTGAGCTGAACGTGTGCTGAACTCGGAGGTGCCGTACGTTCAGTACTAGATCGGTTGAATCACGAAGACGTTCGACTACATCAACTGCATTATACTAACGCTTCCGCTTTCGGTCTACGAGGGTACATGGACACACTCTCCCCCTCTCCTTGCTATGCATCTCCTAGATAGATCTTGCGTGATCATAGGAATTTTTTGAAATTGCATGCTACGTTCCCCAACAAATTATTCTCCACTTGGCAAGCATCATGTGGTGGGAAATGATCCAGGCATATATATCCGGTTGAATATATGTAATCATGAGTTATTATTGTCAACATTATCCCTAAGATAAATAAGTTGGGTGGTGAAACATTAAACCCCCATCTTCCTTTGTGCCTGATTGAAACAGTTTGTACTAAGAATATGCTTTGAGTGCCAGCAATCAGGGAAGACTATATGATAGTTGAGTATGTGGAATTTGCTAAATCAAAAGCTCTTACGTAGACCCTTCCTGAAGTATAATGATTTGTAATTGTTTTGATGACTAAGAACATGTTTGTTAGTTTCCAAGAAATTTTATTTTTTATACTTTGACTTGTGACTGAATTATTACTTGATCATGAGAAGTTATATGATTAATACTTGTTGTTATAATAACGATCATGATCCTGCCATGTCTGTATTTTATTTTACTGACACCGCTCTCTATAAACCTATGGTCATGATTATCGAGTTCGGTATTCGCTTGAAGACAAGCAAAGTCTAAGCTTTGGGGAGTTGATACTTCCATTTTGCATCATGTTTTCCTACTATTATTTATATTGTTTCACAGTTATTTTCACTTTTATATTTCATTCTAATGTCTTTTCTCTCTTAAATTGCAAGTTCTATCACAAGAGGCGGATTGCCAACAGCTGGAATTCTGGACCTGAAAAGATCTACAATGAAGATAACTATTCTCTGGAGCTCTGAATGACCTGCAATTTTACAGAGAATTATTTTGGAATATATAAAAAATACTAGAAGAAGAATCACCGGGAGGGGACCCACCAGTGAGCCACAAGTTCATGTGGTGCGCCCACCCCCCTCGGGCGCGCCACCTGAGCTTGTAAGCCTACCAGCAGGCCTACATGGCCCATCTTCTCCTATATGAAGCCATTTTCTCTAGAAAAAAAATCAAGAAAAGACTTTCAGGATGAAGCGCCGCTGTCTCGAAGCAGAACCTGGGTAGGAGATACATCCCTTCGAGAGGGGGAAATCGAAGCCTTCGTCATCACCAATGTTTCCCTCATCGTGGGAGGACTCATTTCCATCAACATCTTCAGCAACACCATCTCATATCCAAACCCTAGTTCATCTCGTGTATTCAATCTTTGTCCAAAACCTTAGATTGGTACATGTGGGTTCAGGTGTGTTGATTACATCTTGTAGTTGATGTTAATTGGTTTATTTTGTGGGAGATCATATGGTCATATTGTTAATCATATATTTATCTCCTCTGATCATGAACATGAATATGATTTATGAGTAGTTTCATTTGTTCTTGAGGACATGGGAGACGTCTTGTTATAAGTAATTATGTGAAGTTGGTCTCCGTTCAATATTTTGTTGATATGTTATTTTGTTCTTCCTCTAGTGGCGCCATGTGAATGTCGACTACATAAAATATTACCATGATTTGGCCTAGGGGAAGGCATTGTGGGATTAGTAAGTAGATGATGGATTGCGAGAATGACAGAAGCTTAAACCCTAGTTTATCCACTATTCCATAAGGGCTGATTTGGATCCATATGTTTCATGATATGGTTAGATTTATCTGAATTTTTCTTTCATAGTTGAGGATGCTTGCAAGAGGGTGTAATCTTAAGTGGGTTGTTTGTTCAAGTAAGAAAAACACCCTAGCATCGGTCCACCCACATAAAAATTTATCAAAGTAGTGAACATGAATCGATCAATCGTGATGAACATGGCTAGACGAAATTCCCATGTGTCCTCGAGAATGCTTTGATCAATATAAGAAGTACTTTTGACTTGTCCTTTGCAATATAAGGATTGGGCCACCTTACTACACCTTGTTACTTTGGTTACTTATTACTTGGATCCTAGAATCTTGTTATCAAACTATCTATTACTACTATTTTACAGCACTTACATAGAATACCTTGCTGAAACCGCTTATCAATTCTTTCTGCTCCTCGTTGGGTTAGACATTCTTACATACTGAAAGGACCACAATTGATCCCCTATACCTGTCTCCCGTTCGCCCACTATTCAAATGAGGTCAGACGCCAGGAAAGAAGCACACCACACATTCGCTCCCTACTCCTCTTTAGCCTTTGGGCATAAAAGCCGGTTGGGTGGCCCAGTGGGCCCACCGGGTACGATCCATGCAGCTCGCTGCTCCACCTCCCTCGCCGTTCCAGGCCGTCAATACCATGCGGGTGAGACTGAAGGCTCGCGAATGGAGGAGCAAGTGTCCGCTCCAAGCTAGCGCGTGGTTCAGCAACTTGCCACTTGAAGCTAGCTTGCGGAGGAGTGGCAAGTTGCTCCAGGCCGACACATGGGGAGCATGGCGGCACGGGTATCGTAGCTGCCATGAATGAGACCATGTCGTACCGCTCCTCCTGCGCCTAGGGCCATGCCATCCGCCATCAACGTTTGCGAAACTGCGCCCTGCTGGCGGAAAAAGAAGTCGGCTTCACGGAGATCGACGAGGCGGCCAGCACGTCCACAGCCGATGCCGACATCAAGGAAAATTAGACCATGGGAAGTAGTCGTCGCTTGGGTCCCACGAAGGCCACCACCACCGCGTCGCCGACGTGCACAGCCGGTTTCTTGCCCGCTTCGCAAGCCACCGTCGTCCTCCGCCCCAAAACCAACCTTGGTCTGTGTTTCACGGAAGCGGAGGCCATCCTTCTCCTCTGATTGAAGCATATCCCTCTGGTGCCACTCAGATAGCAGCGCAACCGAACATGGGGAAAATACGGGCAGGCTACTCTTGCCCTCTCCGTTGAACCGTATCCATCTGGGGCTCATGTAGTCCGATGAGCGGGCTGCCGGACACAGGGAAGACATGACATGGAAGTGGAGATCCGCTGCGGCCGGCCGTAGACTAGTTTTACTCTAGTCTAGTATAGTTTTAGTTAAAATATGTCAAAAATGTAAATGTTTTTGTCTAGTTCGTATGAATATCATCCGGTTTGCATGAATTTCGTCCGGTTTGCTAAAACAGTCTTTGAAATATATGCGGATAGCCGTAGATGGCCGACTCCCGCATAATGTCCGCAGACTGGTCCCCGGTGCTTCGTTTTGCAGGTCAACGTTAAATGGCAAAGCGGTCTGGACACCTGCTTTTGAGAAGCCTGCGTCAAATTGAGGATCTGCAAATCCGTGCCTAGTCTATGAACGCGAACGAAAGGAGTATGTTTTATATTTGGTATTACTCCGTCCTATAATGTAATACGCTTTTTTTTTACATTAGTGTAGTGTAAAAGAACATCTTACGGAGTACATTATGGGATGGTGGGAGTAATAATGTGAAGATTTAGCTAAAATATTCCCTTTGTCCCGAATATCTGCACGTGCATATTAAATACTCGGGGGTTGATCAGGGATCGGCGACCGCGAGGCCGGGAGCAAACGTGCAGGTTCACTTTGGCACTTACCAGGAGTGGGCATGATTTTCTTGCTGGCCTGGAGGCAAGTACTGCACGGCACTGTAGTGGCCGGGGCACTGTAATCTAAGTGAGCATGCGTAGTTACGCACTTCTACAAGACTACAAGACATAATTGCATGTGGGCGGCACGAACGTGGGGTTAGTGTGTTCGTTTTTCCAGTTTTTCCACTTAACAAACCTCAGTTACTATCCTCGCAGATATGCGGCGTATCCCACGACAACTGAGCTCGATTCGACAGTGCAAAGCAAGATAGCTAGAGACAAGACAGGTGCTTAACTGGTGCAGATAGCACGCGAGAGATAGCGGCCGATATGGTTGATCTAATGTTTGTGCTTAACTGGTGCACTGTACTGTGGCCGTCAGAAACAGTGGGCTCTCATATTTGTCCACAAGTCTTATCCATGCATGATTTTAACTTTTTTAATTACTACTTTCGTTCCTAAATATAGGATGTATAGTTTTTGACACCGAAATTAGAGAACACATGTAGAAGGAAAATTTCACAAGTTTTAAGCTAGATTACATCTGACTAATTGACATGAGAAAATAAAGAAGCTTGCCTGGTATAATAAAATGTAATCAAATCCCTGGAAATATTATCCAAACGAGTGGTGCAACATAATACATCTTATATTTTGATATTTTTTTCTTAAAAAACTATACACCTTATATCAAGGAACGGAGGGAGTAGATGTTACGTCGTGTGTTGTTATGGTAATAAATTTGTGCCTCGTGAGATAGTAGTGCTTCAAACCACCACATGACAACAAAAATGATATTAACACTAAAAAATGATATTTGTCAGCCATAAAAGAATAGATTCACGTGCGAAACAAATATTATTGTGGGTCAGATTTGACTTCAGAATTTCGTACTCAATCATGAAACTTTTGGTGACTTTCTGGACCTCATCTAGACTGCCGGAGATCATGGATGTATGTCACCAGAGAAGTAGTTATCGCATACAAGTTGATGCCAAATCGGCACATGGTCAAAAGTAGTGAAGTTAATCTTTTGGCTTCATTCGCCTAATGTGGAAGCCATGTTTGTTCACCAATATGAAACGTCAGATTCACGACCTCACGCGTGCATCTATGCCATACTTGCTAGCTTTTGATCTTCCGACCGTGCATACTCCTGGATTATTTGACTTCGTCGGCGAGTATCGCGGCACGGCGTGTAAATTGATGACACGTGTTCATATGCAATGAACACGTGTAATTTAGTTGGGTTTAGCCTAGATTAATGAGGAAGGTGGTCTGTGAGGTAATGGGCACTGAGAACATTAGACCTTTTCGTAGGGAGGTATCATGGTAAGTATCATTTCTGTATGATGTGTCAAAAAACTTCTTACATTTTGGGCCAGTGCTAGGCGTCGGCATGCCAGCCCAATAGTTGGGTCGGTCACGCCCCAACCATCCGATGTAGCGAGCATGGGCCGTCCAATATGTCGAAACGGTTTTCTCTAATCTCCTTCTTCCTCCCCGCATCTCGCGCAGCTCGCCCCGAGCGCCCTTCCCCTCCGCATCTCGCGCGCTTGCGAGTACTCCTCGTGCCTCCCGCCTCCCTTGGCCATAGCATCGCACCTCGCCGGTGCCGCCACCCCCCGTTGCAGCAACCTTGGCTCGCAGGCTATGCTTGTACTGGTTCCAGCAAAAAATGCTCACTGATTCCAGCAATGGCTTGCGCTGATCGCAACATCTCGCGCGTTTGGCAGTGCCCCTCGCGCCTCCCCTCGCCCCTGGCCGTAGCATCGCACCTCACCGGTGCCGCCACCCCCCATTGCAGCAACCATGCCTCGCAAGCTATGCTTGTACTGGTTCCAGCAAAAAATGTGCAATGATTCCGGCAATGGCTTGCGCTGATCGCAACATCTCGCCGCTAGCCTCAAAGCTTGCCGGCTCACGTGGTGACCATCGTAGCTCGTCGCGGCCAAGGTTCCAGCAAGCCGATACACGGTTGCAGCACCCCGCGACAACGGTTCCAGCTTGTCGCGGCCCTGATTTCAGCTCACCGCGGTCACCAGTTCCAGCAAAATCAAGTCGCAATTGCAGCTCCTCGCATCAATGATTGTAGAATCCCGTTCTCCCCGCCGTGCCTGTCGGTCGAGGTAGTAGCAAAAACAGTAGTCGGTTGCAACTCACCTCGAGCCGGTTGCAGCACCCGCCCAGCCAAATGTAGCTTGCCGACTTATAATTGTAGCTCAGCCACCCTAGGTTACAGCATTCGCCTGCGCTGGTTGTAGCACCCGGCGTGACAGTTGCAGCACATGCCCCGTGAATGGGTTGTAGCTCGTTGGCGTGACGGATTGGAGCTCAATAGCATGGGAGGTTGCAGCACACACGCCCGGTTGTAGCAAAATTGGATGTTGGTTCTAGCACCGCCATACTGGGATGTACTCCCTCCGTTCCAAATTACTCGTCATAGAAATGGATGTATCTAGAACTAAAATATATCTAGATACATCCATACTTGCGACAAGTAATTTGGAACGGAGTGAGTAGTAATTTTGCCTCCGCCAATCGCCGTTGCCGGTTGTAGCAAAATTGGACACCGGTTCCAGCACTGTCATACTGGATGCAACAATTTTTCCTCCGTCGGTTGCAGCTTACGCGGTCGCCATCACCGGACGCGATATAGGTTGGTCGGAGCAACGACATGCCCCACATCCTGGGCAAGCAACCCCCAGCATCTCTGAAGAACGAGTCAGGAGTCCTGCGGTGCTCAGCTGGCAACACCCCTCCCCCCTCCGTGGTGAGAAAGCACCCAGGCATGGTGATGCCTCTGCTGGCAATGGTGAGATGCACAACAGTTGGGGAGTGTGGAGATGGAAGGAGCAGCAGGGTAGAGATAGAAGGATGGGGCCTCATCGTCTTGAAGAAATAGAAGGAGATGAGTGTAGCGATGGCAATGGGGAAAGGATAAGTCATTGGGGTCACGACTGGATGCATATGGAAGCAACGAGAAGCGAGTGAGAGGGCGATCAGGCGAAGCTTCAGCTGGCGCGCCATTTACAAACATTTTCTTACATTTTGACACAGAGTATTATTTCTATCAACTAGTCAATGCTATTAAGGTGATGCACAATTAAATAAAGAAAGAGAGTGTTCGGTATCATATCGTCAATATTGTATTATAATAAATGATGTGCCACTATGTGGCATGTATTATAAAATTACAATCATACTCTTTATATCATTACCTTTTAATCACTTATTTCAGCTAGCAAAGCTAGAGAGCTTGACAACCTCACTAGAACTGTTGATGGCACAAGTAAGCCATTATTGTATTGCAATACTACTTGAGGAAACCTTGGGGTGTTATATCTATATATTCATAAGCTTGGTTTATTAACTAAGGGGAAATGTATCGCTAGCTACAAACCCTTTATTGTATTGGAGCAACAAGCACAAGTGCACCGTCTTTTGACTTTGCAGGTGACACATCTGTGCGGTGTGCCGCCGCATGTTCTCGGCTATCAAATGCCCTTCAAATGTACCAATTAATGTTTGTGACGTGATCCCGACTAGGTTTGTCATCGTCATTCAAGCTTGCCTCTACAAGTTGTGGCGGTCGTCTCTCGAGGTGGTGGGTTTGGTTGCCTTCAATCACGTCCCTCCTTTCCCAGTTTATCCTTGCTTTGTCTATGTTAGTGTTTTAGTCGAGACCCACCCTTTGGATTTGGGATTTCTTTTCCCATTCGGTATTGGTGTGCCACAATGAAAGATGTTTAGCTAGTTTTGCTTAAGCCCCAAGTAGATATACCACAAGTGCTCTAAATGACTCAAACCCCACATTTAAAGAAATGACTCAAACCCCCTGTAGTCAGCTAGGTTTCATAACTTTGGGCTTTTGGGTTTTAGCATGCTTCTATGTCAGACTCAATAGCTTTTTTAGAAACACGTCGGACTCAATAGCTAGGCTACAAGGATATTCCGAAGGGGGCCTATAGATGGGCCAAGTGGCCAAAAGCTTGACGTTCGCTCACAAAAGGTGCAAAGGCTAAATCTCACTAACTATGAGGCATCTATCAATCTCGCCTGCAGAGTGCACCCCTGATGGGCCAGCCCAAAAGCGTGGTTTTGCAATAAAGTGTCCACCAATTTTCAAGACCTTTCGTACAGTTTTGGGAAGGTTTTTATCAGTTTTTTCTTTTCTACTATGTGTGGGTTTCTCGATGTTTTTATTGGTTTACTTTTAGGTTTTTATTTTGGTTCTTTGCGTGTCCATTTTTTCTGTTTCCTTTTTTTCCTTTTTCTACATGTTGAAGAATTTTTTTAATACACGTTAAACATTATTCAGATACACGTTGAACTAAATTTCAATACAAGTTGAACATTTGTCAAATACTTTTTGGATATTTTTTTAGTACAAGTTGAACATTTTATAGATACACTCATACAAATAACACATTTTTCAAAAACACGTTGAACATTTATCTGAATAAATATTGAACATTTATAAACCTCACATTTAATATATTTTTAATATACAATACATTTTTTAAAACACGCTGAACATTTAAAAAATAATGAACATTTTTTTAAACGTGCAAAACATTTATTTAAGTGTGTAAGAACATTTATTGTAAATGACATAAACGTATGTCATGAACATTTTTCTACAATGTGAATTTTTTTATTTCATGACTACATTTATTTATCATCAGTTTTTTATTCTTCATCAGATATATACCATCAGAGATAGTATATAAATACACTCAGCATATTTTTCTCTCAATGAGCGCCTGCTCGTATTTTTAACATCAGTTATTTTATTCTTCATTTTGGTTTTATTTTTATTACCTATATTTGTATCCTAAAATTTCAAAAGTATTCATCGCACATTTAAAAATAATTTCATGCAATGTAAGAAACTGTTTGCGTAACTTTTTGAAAATGTTGATAGCATTCGAAAAATATTCGTGATATTTGAAAAAAATGTTCATGCAGCTCAAAAAATGTTCATCAAATTATTTTTGAAAAAGTGTACGATGTAGTAAATAGTTTGCATAAATATAAAGAATGTTTCATACCACCAAAAAAATGTTTTTCGTATTAAAAAATGTTGCGTATCAAACAAATATGCTCATGCATTTCGAAAGATGTTTATGCAATGTAAAAAATGTTTGTGTAGTTTAATTTTATTTTCCATACCACTCAAGAAAATGTTCAAAATGTATTAAAATGTTTTACACTTATCAAGAAGATTCAAACGTATGCTTGAAAGTAATAATTCATCATGTATTTGAAACAATGTTTATAAATCGTACAAGAAATGTTCATGTGTTCTAGCGAAATGTTTCATATATTTCAAAAATGTTCGATGTGTATAAAAAAATTCTTAACGTGTATCCATAAAAGTATTCAAAACGTGTATTTAAAAATGTTCGAAACATGTATTTGAAAAAATATTCATCACGGATTTGGATAATGTTTGATCTGTAAGAAAAAAAGTTTTGGGTGAACACGAAAAATATACAACACGTATTGAAAAGGCCGGCATGTATTGAAAAAATAAAAGAAAAAGAAAAACCAAAAATCTGATAAAAACACATAGAAACAAAGAATAAAAAACGAAAAAAGCGAACTTACAAAAAAACGAAAAAAGCGGACAGAGAGCTGCCGCCATGCTCTGAAAGTAACAAAGAAAATAAATAGACGAAAAAACCAGAAATAAACCGCACACCGAGTGGATGTCGCGTAAAGAAAACGCTCTCGCTGCACCCTTACTGGGGTGGCCCATACACGGAGGCGAGAGGAAATCGTGCAGGTGAGAAGTAGTGTGCAATCGCAGTAGGCAGATCCTATTTGCCGCCCGCAGGCAGCAAATATTACAGCCTTCGCAAAGGGCATGCACCAATGGGCTTCCTTCGATTGCTGTTTTCTTATCTCCTTTTTCTTCTTCGGTTTTTTCTTTCTCCTTTTCTTCATTTTTCTTATTTCTGTTTTTTGTTCTTTCTTGCACTTTTTTCTACCTTTTAAAATGTCTGGGTAATAATTTTATAACATAAAATGAATATTTTTTAAATGCACAATTAACTACTTTTAGTATACTGCAAACATTTTACACATACACATTGAACTTCTTTATGATAGTATGATGAAAATTTTGTTGTATACATCCAACTTTTCTAATGCACGTTGAGTTGTTTAATAGATGGTGTACTTTTTATATGTACTGAACATTTTTTTTATTATATATGGTAACATTTTTGCTGTATGCATCAAATATTTGTTCAAAATACGATGAACATTTTTGTTGTATACGTCTAAAAAATAAATTATAAACATTGAACAGTTTTTTTGATACACGTTGAACCTTTTTTGAATATACAGTGAACTTCTTTACAAACACATACTGAAGAATTTACTAGAATATATGTTTCAATTTTTAATTGTATTTTAAATATCAAGCTCCTGAAAAACAACAGGTTGTTTTTTTGGGGGGAAAACCCGACTAAAAAACGGAAGAGAAAAAAATCAGCATGCGAGAAGAATGGGCCGCCCCCTTCAGCGAAGGCTCGACCAATTTGCTGCTCACGAAAGTGACAGCAGCGATGAGCGCGAGTCTGTTGGCTCCATATGACGAGAAAGAGGTCAAAGCAGCGATGTTTCAAATGTTTCCAACAAAGGCTCCGGGGCTAGATGGATTCCAGACGCATTTTTTCCAGAGACACTGGGAGGTATGTGGAGAGGCGGTTACCAGGGCTGTTCTCGGTATTGTCCGGGGAGAGGAAAGCCCTGAGGAGCTTAATGATACTTTGTTGGTGCTGATCCCGAAGGTAACAAACCATGTCTTGCTCTCACAGTTTCGTCCCATTAGCCTATGCAATGTCTTTTATAAGATTGCTTCAAAGGTGCTAGCAAACCGTTTGAAGGCGGTGCTTCCTGACATAATTTCTGAAGAGCAATCTGCTTTTGTGCCTGTAAGGCTAATCACAGATAACATAATTTCAGCCTATGAATGCCTTCACTTTATGGAGAGGAACAGATCCAAAGCTAATAGCTATTACGCGTTAAAACTAGATATGATGAAAGCTTATGACAGGGTGGAGTGGACTTACCTGCGTGCTATTATGGAGAAACTGGGTTTTGATCCACGGTGGGTAACGATTATCATGAGCATGATACGTTCAGTATCTTTTTCAGTGATGTTTAATGGGGTTAAGTCAGAGGTGTTTTAAGCCTACCCGTGGTATTCGACAGGGAGATCCGATTTCACCGTATCTTTTCTTGTTGGCAGCAGAGGGCCTTTCGTGCCTACTAAAATCTCAGAACAAGTCATCCCAGCTCAGCGGCATTAAGGTGGCACCATCGGCTCCACCGGTGAACCACCTTTTATTCGCGGATGACAGCCTGCTGTTTTTCAGGGCAAGTATCGATGGAGTGGAGTCGGTTTCAAACCTATTGGAAAAATACTGTTTGGCATCGGGGCAGAGAATTAACAGGGACAAGTCATCAATCTTCTTTAGTAGGGGATGTCCAGAAATAGTTCAAAATGCCGTGAAGGGTTTTTTGCAAGTTCCCAATGAATCACTTAATGACAAATATCTGGGTATGCCATCTAATGTGGGGCACTCCAAAAAGGGGACTTTCAAATATTTGAGTGATCGGGTTTGGAATAAGGTGAAGGGTTGGATGAGCAAGTGCTTGTCGGCAGGAGGAAATGAGGTGCTCATAAAATCTGTAGCGCAAGCTATTCCGGTATTTTCAATGTCTTGTTTCAAATTGCCAAGAGGCCTTTGTGATCATATAAAAACTATCATCGGGAAGTTTTGGTGGGGCTGCAAACAAGGCGAACGCAAACCAGCATGGGTATCATGGGATGTTATGACCAGGCCAAAATTCTTGGGAGGTTTAGGCTTCAGAGATCTTGAACTGTTCAATCTAGCACTAATTGCTAGGCAAGCATGGAGAATCCTTCAAGAACCAGAAACTTTAAGTGCAAAATTTTTGAAGGCATCGTATTTCCCAAGCTCTACAATCCTTGAGGCGGAGCTGGGGTCTCGGCCGTCACAGATCTGGCGGGCTATCCTTGAGGGCCGGGATGTGTTGCAGCAAGGAGTTATCAGAAGGATTGGGAACGGACGGTCCACTAGTATTTGGGAGGACAATTGGATACCCAAAGAAACAGCACCGAGACCGATCACGTCGCTGGTTCAGACACCGCTGGGGAGAGTATCTGACCTATTGCACCCAGCTACGGGCGGCATGGAATGAACCCCTAATACGGTCAGTTTTTCTGCCCTTTGATGCTGAGGCTATTTTGAAGATACCGGTGTGCACCCGCAACACTGAGGACTTCTGGGCTTGGAATCCTGACGGGAAGGGTAAGTTCACGGTAAGCTCGGCGTACAAATTACTTGTCACAACAAAGTTACAGAGAGAAGCTTGGTTAGAAGGAAGAGGAGGTGCATCATCTAACTCCAGAGAAGAGGATGCATGGAGCAATATATGGAAACTGAAAGTGCCATCAAAGGTGAGAATTTTTCTGTGGCGTCTAGCACGTCATTCTATACCAACTACAGACATTCTTCAGAGACGGAATATGGAAACTCAAAGTGCTTGCCCCCTATGTGGCTGCCAAGATTCTTGGAGATAGGCGCTCCTGTCTTGCACGATGTCGAGATGTGTTTGGGCATTAACAGATGAAAACATTGTGTCCAAGATGACGGCGAGTACGGAGCCAAGTGCGAAGAATTGGCTTTTTGAGCTTTATGAGGCACTAGACCACGCGAGCTTCTCGAGGATGAGTGCCACATTATGGGCCGTGTGGTATGCAAGGCGCAAGGCGATTTATGAATCTCTTTTTCAAAACCCACACTAGACTGTTTCCTTTGTAGACTCTTATCTTCAAGAGCTACATCAAGCTATCGCTTGTGAGCCTAGGGTTCAAGTTCAGGAGGCAAGGGAGCAGCAACGGCGATGGATTCCACCTCCGCCTGGCTCAAATAAGATAAATGTGGATGGGGCACTATCAAGAAACAGGCGAGTGGGAGTTGCTGCCGCAGTCTGCCGTTCCTCAAACGGCAACTATCTTGGCGCATCGGCGGTGGTCTATGGGGGTGTACGCGACCCGATGATTTTGGAGACATACGCGTGTCGGGAGGCTTTAGCGTTGGCTGAAGATCTCCACGAGCAGAATATTAGGGTGGCATCGGATTGCCAAGGTGTGGTGCAGGATATCAATGAAGGGACAGCTGGCCCCAATGCGGCTGTTATACATGAAATAACGAACTGCAAGGATAGTTTTACTTCTTACTCTTTTGTGTTTGAGCGTAGGAATTTTAATTTCGAGGCTCATAATCTCGCTAAGTTTGCTTGTAATTTAGATATAGATAGACATGTTTGGTTGGGCACTCCTCATGACCCAAGCCATGTACCTATGAACATTGTCATGAATCAATAAAGACAGCGAGATTTCTCAAAAAAAAGGCAGCAAATAGGAGCTCTCATCGCAGTAAGCGATGGGGGAATGGATATATCTCACAGCGAGAGGAGCATACATCTCGCTTCTGTGCGACGCTGTAGTGGGTCAGCCTGTTTTTTTTTTTACGGTAAAACACTCTATTCCTCATATAATTGACATGTCGTTTACAAGCAGATGAGAAATAAAGGCAGGAGTTTCATCCTCCTAGACTACAGAAGCTCTATTGCTAAAGGAGTACTTTGCTATTTCATCAGCCACCATGTTTGCTTCCCTAAAGCAATGATTGAAGGAAATCTTCTCGTAGTCTAGCATCAAGTTCTTGCACTCTGCGATTGTTGCTACCTCAGGACCTAAGTAGCCCTCCAGCTGATTAATGGCCTCTACAGCAAAAGAGAAATCTGATTCAAACATGACTCTAGAGCAGCCAATCTGACTCGCCAAGAACATTCCATTCCTGATTGCGATGAGCTCCGCCGAGTCCACGTCAGTGACGTTGGGTAAGAACCAGCATGCAGCAGCTACAAAATCCCCCCTTTCATCTCGAGCTACCGCTCCAGAAGCTCCAGATAGTGTCTCAGACTGGAAAGCAGCGTCAACATTTATCTTTATCATACCATGTACTGGTTTTTCCCATAAACCATCAATCTTCCTAGCAGGTCCATTCGGCTTAAAAGATCTAATATAGTTTGTTGCTAACACCTTGATCGAGAGTGCAGTTTTCTCCGCATTCTGAACTTGTATCTCTTTCACTGACTGTCGTCTCTGCCACCATATGTACCATGCAACAATAACAGCAAGTTCTGCCTTTGGTATCTCTCCATCTGTGCCTCGTAATTTCGAGATGATCTCCATGGTTATAGATCCCGATCTATCTTCGATGACAACTCTTTGTATGTCTCGCAACAACCCCAAACTATCCCAGACTTGGGTTGCTCTTTGGCAATTAAACAAACAATGATGTATATCCTCATCACCAACCAAGCACACTGGACACTGTGGAGAACATGGGATATGCCGGTTAGCTAGAACTCCTAAACAAGGGAGAACTCCATGCAAAACTTTCCAAGCAAAATGCTTGATTTTCCCCGGTATTTTAAGACTCCACATATCTTTCCAGGCCGCATTTATCCTGTGGCTCCCTTGTCCATCAGCTCTCATAAAGCGTGACCCATGCTAGTGTTCAAATTCCCTGTGGTACGCCGACCTCATAGAGAAGGTGCCCGAGCGAGTGTAGTTCCATCCTACAAAATCTTCTGTCAAGTTAGCAGATAACCGAATCTGTAATATTCTGTGTACATCCACGGGTGAGAAAATATCACGAATAAGGTCTTCGTCCCACTGTCCAGTATATGGGTTGATTAGATCTTCTACTTTGGTGAGAATTGTTCCCCCCTCTCAGTGATTACCCTTCGTGTCACACTCGATGCAATCCATGGGTCTTGCCAAATATCAATTTTTGATCCTGTCCCCACTCGCCATATACAACCCCTCTTGAAGGTCTGGATGCCCGCTACAATGCTTTGCCACATGTAGGATGAACCTTTGTTTGGACCTGCTTTGAGGATATCTCCGTCTGGGTAGTATTTTGCCCTCAGAACTTGTGCACACAAAGAGTCCGGGTTCTGGATTAGTCACCAACACTGTTTTGCTAACAAAGCAAGATTAAAACTGTGCAGGTCTCTAAAACCAAGCCCACCTTCCTTCTTTGGGACACACAATCTCCACCACGCAAACCAATGCATCTTTCTATTCTCCTCAGTATCTCCCCACCAAAAACCAGAAATCTCATCGGTGATAGACTTGCAAATACCTTTTGGTAATTTAAACACAGACATGGCATAAGAAGGTATTGCTTGTGCTACAGATTTGACCAAGATCTCCTTACCTTGAATCGAAAGTGTTTTCTCCTTCCAACCCTTCAATCTCTGGCAGACTCTATCAATCAAATGCTGAAAGCAGTCGCTCCTGTCCACCCCCACCATAGTAGGGAGGCCCAGATAAGTGTCAGATAGGGCTTCTGTCATAATGTTTAAATCTCTGCAAACAGTCTCTCTGACCTGGACACTCGTATTTGGGCTGAAGAAAATGCTTGATTTGGCATTACTCACAAGTTGTCCTGAGCTCGTACAATATGTATCAAGGACCCTTTTCAGAGTACCTGCATTATGTGAATCTGCCCTCATTAGAACCAGCGAATCATCTGCAAATAACAACTGCGAAATAGAGGGGGCGTTTCTACAGACCCTGACCCCCTCAAGGCCACCAATCTCCTGTTCATGTGCTAGCAAACTTGTTAGTCCTTCAGAACATAACAAAAATAGATATGGAGACAAAGGGTCTCCCTGACGTAGGCCTCTCGTGGGAGAAAATTCTTCAGTCTCAGTATTATTAAAACGTACTCGGTGGCTTACTGAAGATACACATTCCATAATCAGCTCTACCCAATGTGGATGAAAACCCATCTTCAACATTATCTTCTCCAAGAAGTTCCACTCTACTCTGTCATATGCTTCGTTCATGTCCAACTTAACAGCACAGAAACCGTTAGCCCCATGAGTTTTCTTTTTTATTGCATGAAAACTTTCATAGGCTACCAACACATTATCGGTGATGAGTCTACCTGGCACAAAGGCACTCTGTGTTGGAGATATAATCTCAGGGAGAATCTGTTTCAACCTATTCACAAGCATCTTTGAAATTATTTTATACACCACATTACAGAGACTGATGGGCCTATACTGTGTGATCAACTCTGGGCTCTCCACCTTTGGAATTAGCACAACATTTGTAGAATTCCAGCCATTAGGAATCTTCTTATTGTTTACTGCATTAAGAACCTCATCTGTCAGCTCATCGCCCACAATATGCCAAAATCTTTTAAAAAAGATTGCATGAAGTCCATCAGGACCAGGAGCTTTCATATCTCCTATTTGGAACAAAGCTTTACGGACCTCTTCTCTGGTATACTCAGCCAAAAGCAAATTATTCACTTCATTTGTAACCAAAGGATTTACAAAGTTTAATAGGCCCTGATCCACAACTGCCGAAGTGGATGTAAACAGATCATTAAAGTAATTCTGGATCATAGGCTTGAGATTATCATTACCTTCTACCCATAAACCATCACTGTTTTTAATCTTCTTTATTAACTTCCTACGTCGACGCGCCGAGGCTGAGTGGTGAAAATAAGCTGTGTTTCGGTCACCTCGGCGCAGCCAACTAACCTTCCCTCTCTGTGCCCAATATATCTCATCCTGTTCAAGCAAATTCTCAATCAACAAGGAGAGTTCCTTCTGTTGCAATTTTATACCTGGTGTCGGGCTAGCTTGCATGAGTGTTTCGAGCTCTCGTTGTGCATTTCTTAATCTCGATCTAGGCTCTTTCAGTACAGCCTGATCCCATGCATGCAAATCTTTGTGGACAGCAGCTAATTTAGCTCCTGCACCGGGACCAATACCCCTCTGGTCTGCTTTTAACCATGCCGTTTTCACCACCTCTTCAACAGTCTCCTCCGCTAGCCATCTAGCTTCAAAATTTCTTTTGTAAGTCGGCCTACTCTCTGCCACCCCAGCTAAGTGATTAGTATCCAAGCAAATGGGTCGGGGGTCAGACTTCCCCATCTCGAGGTTGCTCAGACCCGCCCAAGGGTGCATTAGTAGCCACTCCGCGTTTGAAACTGCCCTGTCCAGCCTCTCTCGTAAACCTCCTCGGAACCAGGTGAATTTGTCCCCTTCATATCCCAAATCTTCCAAAGAGCAGCCAGACAACGCATCCTGAAAAGCTTGGATGCGAGTGTGAGGGCGGGTAGCACCCCCCTCCTTCTCCGATGAGAGCAGAATCTCGTTAAAGTCCCCTATAACAGCCCACGGTAACCTGGATTGCGCATGAAGGTCCCGCAGCAGTTTGTACGTACGATCCTTATTTTCCCAGCTCGGCTCACCGTAGATCCCGGTGGGTCTCCACATATCTCCATTCTCCTCTTCTACCAAAACATTGATGAAATCAAGGGTGGAAGCCCGGGAGTAGATCCTCACCTCCTTCTTCCAGACCAAAAGTAGTCCACCCTTTCTACCATCTAAGCTGGGAGCAACGATCATCTCATCCATGCGTAATTTCCTCATCAACTCTTCTGCCTTAGCTTCATCCAAATGCGTTTCAGACAGAAAGAACGCATCCGGTTCATATCGCCTCTGGATATCCAGAAGCGAGCGAACTGTCGGGGCTCCCAGTATGCCCCGACAGTTCCAACTAATTAGTTTCATTGCCTCCGGCGATCACCCTCGAGGGGTGTCGCCGATGTGCTATTTGAACTTGTCTCACCGTCATTTGCTGACTTCATCCTTTTCAGGTCATGTATCTTTTGGGGTGTGTTCAACAAGCTCTTGTCTATGACCTCATTTGCTCCGTTCTCCAGCAGATTAACCTTATCACTCACAAAACCTTGGGGAGGTAAAGTACCAGCAAGCTCATGCCTGGCAGCCCCTCCACTTACCACAAAGTTGCCGTTCTCATCTATTAATCTCTTCCGTACCATGGGAACTACAGCCCCTTTGTTCCGCTCTGGCTCAACC
This sequence comes from Triticum urartu, assembly GCF_003073215.2. Classification (NCBI taxonomy): domain Eukaryota; kingdom Viridiplantae; phylum Streptophyta; class Magnoliopsida; order Poales; family Poaceae; genus Triticum; species Triticum urartu. The sequence continues at coordinate 473,227,582 of NC_053023.1, forward strand.
TCCATATCTGTGTTTTCTTGAGGGTTAGGATCGCCAGGGTTACCACGCCAAGTACCAAAGCCTCGTCCTCTGCCCGCTGCAGCACCACCACGTCCACCACCTCTTTCCTCACCTCGCCCAAACGGGGCATCAAAGCTGACCAGCAACCAATCCCCCCATTCACATTCCTCCGATGGGTGTAACCCATCACCACATTCTGTAACAATATGGCCTATGAGTCCACAAAATTCACAGAAATCTAGAAGCTTTTCATATGTGACTGGATACTTCTTTTTCTCCTTCAAAGTCAGGGGAACAAAACGAACAAGTGGTGTATCTAGTTTAACAAAAACTCGAGCCCTCAAGTACTTCGTTGGGTTAATCCGACCCTCATTAACAATCACTTTAACTGGTGGAACCCCAACCTTTTTTGCTATCTTCTCTGCTATCTCTGTCTTCTTCATAAGCCCCTCCGGAATCCCGGTGATTCTTGCCCATACTGGAATACGGTCAAGCTTATACTCTTGGACATTGGTCAAACCATCGTATTCCTCCAGAACCACAGCTGAGTTACAAAATAACCAAGGACCCCCGTTCATGACACGGTTCCAATCTCCCAAGCACAAGAATTGTGCGAGGAACAGATTTTCTCCCTTAGGTTTAAAGGTTACACCCTGCGCCGCCGCCCATGCGTTTCGCATAGACTTGAAGAGTGAGACATGGCTAAACGGCTTCTGAGTATGAACCTTAAAAATTGCTATCCATCTCGTCTCAGCTATCAGCCCATCGATCTCACCAGAGAGATCTAGTTCCTCCTCTTCCTCGCCATGGAGGTTCAGAACTTCAAATCTGTCCTCCAGGACTGCATCATACCCTCGGCCCCTCGATCCATCTCCACTGCTTGCCGGTCCGCCTGTTGCCGACGGCCTCGGCTCCGCAGTCTCTGATCCCTCCCTCTCCCTTGCTAATCCAGCCATGCACTCCGTTCTGGCAGTAGCCACACACCGGGGGAATCACGTGGGAACTCCTTAGGGGGAGATCGGACGTGAGATTATGCGATGTATCCGGGTAGATCTGGAACCCTAGCAGTGAGCCGCCGGGGATATCAGGAACCCTAGGTGCGCCCTAGGGGAGAGTTTTAAGGCGAACTTATTTCTACGGGATCTCTCCTCTTCTCTTTTTAGTGGGTCAGCCTGTTAGTTACTACGAGCGTTAATTCGTTCGTTCATTTTGTTTCTTCTGTTTTTTCCTTCTTTTCTTACTTTTGTTTGTTTTTCAGGAAAAATACATATTTCAAAATTAATTTACTTGAATTTGTAAAAGCGTTCATAACACATTCTTAAAACTTTCATCCAATGTGAAAATAAATGTTTGTGCAACTTGTAAAAAATGTGACGGCATTCAAAAAGAATTCTTGATATTTATAAGATGTTCGCATGTTCAAAACATTGTTTGTGATATTATTTCATAATTTTTTTAAAAAAACTTACAAAATGGTCTCGTAATTTTAAAAATGTTTGGTATTATTCTAAAAAAGTTCATGCATTTCAAAACATGCCAGTAACATTTCAAGAAATGTTTATACAATGTAAAAAATGTTCGCATGATTTCTTTTAAATGTTTTGCAGCATTCAAGAAGCGATTTTAACAATTTTGTTACTAATTGTGTCATGCTACTCTATTTTGTCACTAGAACTTTCGACTACTCAAACATGTCATCCTTCCATTACATGTGTGCTAAGAAAAGGCCACTTGGCACTGCTACCGTTCGGACAAAGGCATTCATTGGGGTAAACTGACCAAAATAACCCTAGACCCTGCCCGGGCTTCCTATAACCTATTGGTCTTAGGGGGTGTTTGTTTCCAGGGACTTTTTTGTGTAGGGACTAGAAAAAGTCCCTCTTAGAGACTTTTTTACCAAACGGGTGAGACTTTTTAGGGACTAAACTAGACATTTGGGACTAAATGAAGAAGACTCTCAAGGAGAGTCTTTTTGGGACTTTTTGAGACTTTTTCAACAATGCCCCTCCATGCACCCATTGGACCGCCACCCCATGATGTTGTTTGATTGTTATTTTTCTATATACTAGGGGCAACATAGTCATTTAATAACCTCTATGAAGGGACTAGGGACTTTTTAGTCTCTGGAAACAAACAGAGAGGGACTTTTTAGGGACTAGGGACTTTTTATTTGGGACTAGAAAAAGTCCTAGGACTAGAGAACCAAACACCATCTTAGTTGTCAGCACACAAAGAATTAAATTAGAAGAAAAAATAAGGACACACAGGGATTCGATCACCCATGTGGGAAGCTATTTTTGCTTCTAAGTTCATTCCCTGCATGCTGAAAAGTTGGATCCGCAAATTACATTAAGTTGTAGAGGAAACGATGACAAGTGAAGTCTATGGGTATTTTGGTCACTTCATCCTGATCAATGGCCTTTGATCGGATGGTAATGCTACCGAGTTGCATTTTTCAGCACACACGCTCAGTAGAAGGATGACATTTTTTTAGTAGCTGAAACTTTTAGTGTCAAACTTGAGTTGTGCGACACAACTGATGACAAAACTGGTAAAAAAAACCAAGAAAAAATGTCTGTGACATTTAAGTAAATATTCATATATTTTAAGGATATGGCTATGACAGTTTTAAAACATGTTTATACAATTTAAAAACGCCAAATTGGTTAGAAAAATGTTTCTTATCATTAAAAAAATGTTCAATGTATTTGAGAAATGTTCAATGTGTATCAAAAAAAGTTACATCTATATGAAAAATGTAAACATGTATTGAAACAAAAGGTCAAGATAGTATTTTAAAAATAAAAAATTAAAACAAAAACAAAGAAATAAACCGAAGAAAGCTGAAATAAACCTGATAAAAGAAATATAAAAAGATGAAACCAAAAAAAGGCATGGAAAGGTCTAAAACATGTCCATACTAATCTATAAAACCTTCCCAAAACTGCTAGATGGGCTGGTCCACTAAAGCGAGGGTGCCCACACCACCAGTGATGAGGCGACGATAGGTCTCGCAATAGACGAGAAATAGCCCTAGTAAGTGATAAATAGCCCCAAGGCCTCAACAGAACTGATGTATAGACGCTCTGGACCAAAAGTTGAGCTTAGATCAATCTGAGATATTAGTTGGGTTGTACTATGGAAGGAGATGTACCTCACAACAAAGTGTTTCCGGAAGAAGAAGAAGAAAACGTGTTCCGGCAAGAATCACTGAACGTGAATGTGTCTATACCACTGCAAGTCATTGCATAAAAAAAGTCTCGATCGAAATGCCTCAATACGGACATCGCAAATGTCTGCGAACACGCCTGTGATATGTCCCAAGTGCAACAACCGCCAAGGTACGGTACCAAATTTATCAGTCCATGCCCTATACCCTCTGTTATGACTAGCAAGTATTTTCGTCTTTTCAATTTATAGATCCCACACATATCTTTAGATCATCTATTTTATATTAATACAATATAAGTTGTATATCTTAAAAATTATAACATTATAAAACATAACATTTGAAGTTTTTAATGATATATTTTCTATGATATATAACTCATATTAGATGAGTCAAATTCTTTTTTAATCGGACGAAGTTTGTTATTGGAAACGGTACTTCTACGAGATTCCGGGAGGATACATGGCTAGGGGATACGCCCCTCGCGGTTCAATATCCTTCTTTCTATAGCATGTTCAACGGAGAGATGCAACCGTTGAGACAGTATGTTAGTCCACGCCTCTTAATATTCACTTCAGGAGAGCGCTAGCCGGAAACCGTTGGGAAGCCTGGCTCCGTCTTGTGAGAAGATTGATGGATGTTCAACTAACTCAATGACCCGATCAGTTGTGTTGGAAGCTAATTAGGAATGGAGAGTTTATAGTTAAATCCATGTTTTTGGATGTTATTAATTCTAGCTCTATTCCTAATTCGAAACATGTGTGGCATGTCAAAGTTCCCTTGAGAGTTAAACTGTTTATGTGGTTTGTTCACAAACAAGCCATTTTAACTAAGGATAACTCGATAAAATGCAACTGGAATGAATCCACTAGATGTAGCTTTTGTGATCGGGATGAATCCATCAAACACCTCTTTCTTGATTGCCCCTTGGCAAAAATTCTTTGGTAGTCGGTGCGCATAGCCTTTAATATTACTCCTCCTAATAATATCAACATGTTATTTTGTGACGTGGCTTGATGGGGTTGAGTTCCAAACAGCGAGACACATTCGCGTAGGAGTGTGTGCCTTACTATGGGCTATCTGAAATTGCAGAAATGATCTGGTCTTTAACAGAATAACAAATACTCATTTTTTGCAGGTTATCTTTCGAGCCACTGCGTTGATCCGTATGTGGTCGCTACTCACTCCGATGGAGGCCAGGAGCGTTTGGTTACTGGATCTATCCAACGGGAGATGGTAGCACGGGATATTTTCAACCGGTTTGGATGACGATCATGTAATAGGATAGACAATTAGTTTTCCTATCTTTATTTTGCTAGCCGATTGTGATTTTATTTTTGTTCTTTTGCTCTTTGTGAGCATGTTTTGTATTTTGTTAAGACTTTAAGACTACCGTCGAACTATTTTGCTTGGTAATAAAGGTGGCCATATGCATCGTTCTGATGCAGAGGTCGGGGATACCCCTTTTCGAAAAAAATTAGTCAAACTGCCGATCTAAGGATATATGTGGACCTTACAAATCGGAAAAAAGGTGAGTGTTTCCCCGGGTAAAAAAGAAGCATGGCTTAGATGGATTGGATCTAGGTGGTGGAACCAGTCAGACTCAAGTCTAAACTTGACATTGGTGCTCGCATTTTTTAAATTTGTTTCAATTTTTTTAAAAATATTCATTCAGTGGAAGGAGATATTCTCGTCGACTATGAGACGTTTGTGATGATGTTATCAATCTAAAAATATTGTGTGCGTGGATGCGTGCGTTTATAGTGATGACTGTATATGTGTATGTGAGCATATGCGACTATACTATGTTTCAAAAAAATTGAGAAATTGATGAGTGATTGTGAATTTAAGTTACAAAATAATGCTCCTTCCGTCTCAGAACAAGTGATGTACAAAGTTGAATCACTTATTTTAGAATAGAGGAAGTACATTGCAATTCGTTTTAAATTGTTCTTTCCGCAAAAACTACTCGAAACCACCGGACGATTTGCGAACGGCGATGCAAACCAGGCAGAGCGGTGAGCCGTCCGTCCGTATGTTCTGTTCTGTTCCAATGGTGGACCCCGACCCCGAGAGACAGAACAAAAAGAGTGTCGATTCTCCCTCACAGACACCTGGCTTCTCGACCCCCACGCTGCCACGCAGAGCATCCCTCTCCCCCTCCCGTTCCGGTAGCCACCGCCGACGAATCCATAGACAGTAGTAGTAGCTGTAGAGTAGCAGCAAGAGCACTCTACAACTCCGTGCCACCAGAAAAAGGCTCACCAACCAGACTAGACAGAAGAGGCATCGACGGTTCCACCTTCCGTCCGCTCCGCCCGCCTGCCTGCTGATTTAGCTCCTCCACCAGAAGGCGCCCCAAAAGTCAGAAATAGTTTCGGCCCACGGTGGCCGAGGAGTTAAGGAGGTGTGGTGAGCCGTGGCCGTCAGGCCCCGAGGCCGTCAATGGCCCAGTATATATACGCCACCACAGCCCGCTGCTGCTGCAGCTCCGCACGCGCCCACCCCGCGATCCCGCTCCAGGCTCCCGCGCCAGCCCCGTCCTCGTCTCGATCGCCGCTCCGGTGGAGGTCGGCCATGGGCGCGAGCGATCGCCTGGCGGTGGCCGCCGCCAGGCCGCGTCACGCGGCGCCGTGCGCGGCGACCGTGCTGGGCGAGCCGCTGCCGGCCTCCGACGACCACGGCCTCGTCCACCCCAGCGCCGACTTCGCCGCGCAGGCCCTTGTCTCCTCTCCGCAGCAGGTCTCCCTTTTTTCTCCACTTCCCATTTCGATTATGTTGATTCGGCCCCAGACGGGTGTCGTACGTTTTGTCCTTCCGTTTCGAGGTGCATAGTATGCGGCTAGTTGTGATCCATCGCTACCCACTCACGGGGTCAGATAAGGCAGATAGGGACTGACTGGACATAAGTAGACAAGTACTGAAGTTGTTAGGGTTGGTGAATTGGGAGCGCGGGTTAATTCCCATTTTCCTAGGGTCAGTGAATTTACTACTGACTACTGACCGCCGAGTTGAACATTCCCTGATTGTGTTGATTTCTGGTGGATATGATGACTGATGACTGATCTTGCTGTTTTTCTCAATGACTGCCAACCAGTACCTGGAGATGTATCAGCGGTCGATTGACGATCCTGCCGGGTTCTGGTCAGAGATCGCTGAAACATTCTACTGGAAGCAGAAGTGGAGCCCTGAGGAAGTCTGTAATGAGAACCTTGATGTCACAAAGGGGCCGATCAAGATCGAAGTAAGCACGTGCCTAAGCGTGTCCGATTTCGGTGCTAGCTTGTTTGTGATGGGAGGACAGAGTGTCGATGAACGTTGTTGGTGTTTTGGCAGTGGTTTAAAGGGGGCAAAACTAACATATGCCACAATGCCGTGGACCGCTACGTGGAGGCCGGGGACGGTGCGAAGATTGCCATGTATTGGGAGGGGAATGAGCCTGATCAGGATGGGAAGCTCACATACTCAGAGCTCTTGGATAAGGTTTGCCAGGTAAATATGCTGTTATGATGAAACAACTGCATGTAACATGTCCTGATGTATGCAGACATGGTTTAATTATTTTGGGGTGCTTTGTTGCAGCTGGCCAATTATTTGAAGAGTGTCGGAGTTGAAAAAGGTGATGCTGTGGTGATCTACTTGCCGATGCTCATGGAGCTGCCTATTGCAATGCTTGCATGCGCTCGCATTGGTGCTGTGCACTCTGTAAGTTTTACCCCAGTCTGCACTTCCAGTTAGTCTGATTTACCCTATACATGTTACCATGTTATGAGGCTGAATTATTATTCAGGTGGTGTTTGCTGGTTTCTCCGCCGATGCAATAGCCCAAAGGATCACTGACTGCAAGCCTAAGGTTGTGATTACATGCAATGCTGTCAAAAGGGGGCAGAAACTCATCCCTCTCAAAGATATAGTAGATGCGTCTCTTGTTGAAAGTGCAAAAAATGGTGTCACAGTAGGTAAGATCCATAATACGACTTCCATGAGCACTAGCTATTTTAAGCTTTCCAGGCAGTCTAACTTGCTACCTTCCTGATAAATGTTATTTTTGTATTATTCTCACCTACATATGTCCACACTATACATACAAATATTTATCGTGATACCGCATTTGTATCCGAAAATTGCAACAGTGTACATAGGTGCAATTTGAATTCCATTTTTTTGAAAATACAAAAAGATCTCGTACATGTGCATGTTGAATGTAGTGTATACCTGCAAATTTTGGTACAAAAATGTGTCCATTTCTTTCCTACAATAAAAACACGCAATTGTGTACATTATAGTTCCTGTTTTAGTCCCTAAAACTCTCTGCGGCACACAAAGAGTCATTTATTTTGCCCAACATCCCACATTATACATTTGCAATCCAAAAATTAGATTTCCTTTTTCCAAACTCAGAAGTGTAACTGAAAAATAAAGTGAAATTACCAGATGTGCGCGTGCCCAGGCGCAGAGCAAAAACACTCACCTGTATCCCTCGATACTTTGGTGGTGGCCACTTTTTCACATCTTTCCGGCTTAGCCTCTTGGGGTATATTAAGACATTAAGTCTTGCTGTTCTTCATTGATGCCTTATGCAATGTCTGAACTCTGAAGTGTCAGTATACTCTTGATCATGGATGCTACTTCTTCTGGGAAAAATTGTATTCAATGATCATATGCACAGAATTGGTTTAGAGAAATCTAATCCAAAGTCTGAAGTTTTCTCATGTACAGAGTTTCTTTTGCTGAGCAGGCATTTGTTTGACATATGAAAATCAGTTGGCCATGAAGAAAGAGGACACACAATGGATAGCTGGAAGAGATGTCTGGTGGCAGGTATATCCAAATTAAACAAGTTCAACAATTTCTATGTATCTGATTTTTAAGCACAGAACATTCCGGAAACTTCTTTATCAACCGGGAGATCTCCTTTCAACCTTTTTGTTTTGTATTCTATATTACAAGTATGCGAGTTATTTCTCAATACGAGATGATGTGCCCCCAGGATGTTGTGCCCAATTTCCCAACTAGATGTGATGTGGAATGGGTTGATGCAGAGGATCCATTGTTTCTTCTGTACACTAGTGGCAGCACAGGAAAACCAAAGGTACCCTTAACCCCGTAGACTATTGTATATCCCTTGGATATAAAATAAAGATACTGTGAAGTGTGCAGGGTGTATTGCATACAACGGGGGGCTATATGGTATATGCCGCAACAACATTTAAACATGCATTTGATTACAAGCCAACAGACATATACTGGTAAGGTGTAAAAATTTGGGGTCTTCAGGGGGCATAAATTTGGTCGCGGTATTATGGAAGCTGAGTTTTCTTACTGTAGTTTCCCTGTTTCACTTACATCAGGTGCACTGCAGACTGTGGCTGGATTACTGGACATAGTTATGTGACTTATGGTCCTCTCCTGAATGGAGCCACAGTTCTCGTTTATGAAGGGGTAATTTCAGAGGAAAACTAGTTCATATGTTATATAGTCATGATCTAAGGGTCACCCTTTGCTTTTGAGGCTTATTTAGATTGGACTATGGTTGTAACTTATTTCTTCAATGGAACTTGTAGGCTCCAAACTACCCTGATCCTGGTCGGTGTTGGGACATCGTTGACAAATACGGAGTGACAATATTTTATACTGCACCAACACTTATCCGTTCACTCATGCGTGATGGTTCCGTGGTATGCTGTTATTTTTTTTCTTGTGTGCTCATTTGAACATTTAGTCTCGTCATCAGTTAAGTGGTGCAGTGAGGCAGCACTTCTTTTCCTCATAAAATGATTTTTTATCTACCGGGAAGCTTTTTCTACCATATAGTATTCTTTTATGTTGCAAAATAATGGTGCAACAACATATGCTCCCAAGCGAAATCTCTAATAATCTCTGTACGTTTATGAAAATTTAATTTTTAATTTAGTTAATTTTGCCCCACACATATATCTTTTGTATATATCCCTTTTGGTTTTATGATATATTTTGCAGTATGTTGATCGGTACTCTCGTAAGTCTCTTCGAGTTTTAGGAAGTGTGGGTGAGCCAATTAATCCAACTGCATGGAGGTTTGTGTTTATCTCCTTAGTCTGAAAATCTCAATACGTTGAAAAGATCTTACTCACTATTGTTCATGTCAGGTGGTTCTATAATGTTGTCGGTGATTCGAGATGCCCCATATCAGACACTTGGTGGCAGACTGAAACTGGTGGTTTTATGGTAATTGTGTTTTAAATTGTGTGTGGGAAATTTCGGAGCTCTCAAAGTGAGTTTCATCTTACTTGTTGAATCGAACTGTAATGCTTGCTCTTGTTAGATTACACCTTTACCTGGCGCTTGGCCTCAGAAACCAGGATCTGCTACATTTCCTTTCTTTGGTGTACAGGTATACATAATACATGACTTCAATAAAATGGAAGTTTCATTACCCCTCTTACTTTGTAATTACTGTGCACATGCTGATTCACAGCCAGTGATTGTTGACGAAAAAGGACGGGAAATGACTGGAGAATGCAGTGGATACCTTTGCATAAAGAACTCATGGCCTGGAGCTTTCCGCACTCTGTATGGAGATAAGGACAGATATGAGACAACATACTTCAAACCATTCTCTGGCTATTATTTCTCTGGTGATGGTTGTAGGAGGTAACTTATCAAACATTTATTTAAACTTTGGCCAAAACTTCTTCATAATTGAAGAGGATTGATAGTAGTCTGGAATAGAAATGTGATCCAGAATTACATGTTCTTAGCTGAACAAATTAAATTTGTGTCAGGGACAAAGATGGTTACCATTGGCTGACAGGAAGAGTGGATGATGTTATCAATGTCAGGTAATTTAGCTACTTATATTATATGGTTCACGCTTCCTTGAATTGAAATTATTAGATGGCTTTAAAAGGCTTTGAAGCTGCAAATATTTGACCCATATTATAAAACTGTAGTGGGCATCGGATTGGTACAGCAGAGGTTGAATCTGCTCTTGTTTCACATCCAAAATGTGCCGAGGCCGCTGTTGTCGGAATTGACCATGAGGTCCGGTCCAGTACTTGTTTTTCCTGTCTTTCTGGCTCCATATCATGACCCCCACCATGGCTTCGTCCAAACTGAGGTCTTAATCAGTAATACTTGTTTCAGGTTAAAGGTCAGGGAATCTACGCATTTGTAACTTTGGTGGATGGTGTTCCTTACAGTGATGATCTACGAAAAAGCCTCATTATGGCGGTCCGCAGCCAGGTATTTTCTTCCGATAGTTTCTTATTGTGATGGTTGCTACTGCAAGAGATCCATGTGTGATGGAATGAACCCGGCTAACAATGGCTCCGCTGGTTCTGGAGAAGTTGGTACCTGATTTTTCTTGCCCTGCTGATCTGAAGAAATAATGCTTGTGCTTTTTCAATGATGGAACCTACAATTTCAACATGCTTTACTAGTTTTTTAAAATCTTTTGAGATTGGATGGAACTTTTTCTTCTAAAGGTTTTTTCAGTCTGTGCAACACAGTTTTTCTTGACACTCCAAATTTTTTGAAACGAGTGTAAAGACATACATGGTGTCATTTTGTGGCAGATTGGCGCGTTTGCAGCACCTGACAAGATCCACTGGGCACCGGGGCTCCCGAAGACACGGAGCGGCAAGATCATGCGAAGAATATTGCGGAAAATTGCCTCCAGGCAGCTGGATGAGCTTGGTGACACGAGCACGCTTGCTGATCCTGGTGTGGTCGACCAGCTGATATCGCTTAGCGATAGTTAGCGTGTGAGGATGGAGATGGCACGTTGTCACCTATACTTGTAGCACGTCTCATTTTCTTTCTTACCTCGGGTGCTAAATACAGAGAATCCGTTTATATGTGCCACGCATGGCCTCATGATTCCCCTGACTTATTCAGTACCTTGAGGTTCGGGAGTTGCATCTTGCAAGTCAAGTGAGATGTAAATGTAAATTGTTGGATCACATCACAGAAAAATACTCCTACGTAGTATATAAATATAAATGTATGCAAGTATGTATTAGCTGCATTAATGTGAGACGAACACTTGAAGGTGACTTGAGTGGATATTGAGGTTTCCTCTTTATTAAGTAATCTCCTATATTATTATTTTGTAAAATCCAGGATGATGTTGCGAAGAGTATCTAGGGGGGAACGTAGCTCGTTGTGAAAGACACGAGCATTCCTGGAGTCCCATAACTTCCAGAGGATGGCGCCAAATGTTGATGTCGAGGCTGACCGGCGTTGGAGTCTCCCAAAGGAGGTCGATGGAGTGAGGGAATTGCAGCCCCAACCAGATCTGGGCCGCACAGGGGCAATGAATGGCAAGGTGTGTCGCGTCCTCTAGAGTGAGGTCGCACCAAGGACATGCCGTAACAGAGGAGATGGTCTTGCGATGTAAGTACGCCATCGTGCTCAGCCTGTCATGATGAATAATCCAGCCGAAGATCTTGACCTTGATAGGTGCCATGGAGCTCCAGATATACCTGGTGTTGAGATCAATCTCGTGGTCGGAGGATAGCAGTGAGTAGGTGCACCTCGAGGAGAACGAGGAGCCGTGGGCGAGGAACCTGTCATCGGGCGCATCGCTAGTGGCAACATCCTACAATAAAGACAAAACAGACGCAAGCTCTACAGAAGCAACATTGGTTAGGTGGTTCCGCAGAGTAGCGAGTAAACCATTTTGCATGACTTGTGATATCAGAACCGAGGGTGAGGTGGAGTGGGAGAATAGGTGTGGATAGGTGTCTGCGAGTGGAGTCGGAAGCAGCCAAGCGTCAAGCAAGAAGTAGGTGGAGGTGCCATTGTCGGTAAGGACAAAAGAGATTGTGCGGAGGCAGCTAAGTTGTGCGTTTATAATTTTCCAAAGGTAGGAGGGGTTGTGGGGTTTATTTTCAAAGTCAAGAGAGTAGTGTTGGAAGAACCAGTTCATCCAAGGTAGGTCGTGTTTTTGGAGAAGTTTAAAAGCAAATTTCATGAGGAGGCAGTTGTTTTGGAGAAGAAGGTTTTTGATGCTTAGCCCACCAGCAGTTTTGGGTTGCAAACGTTTTTTCAAGTGATAAGGCACTTAGTTCCGGAGCAGGATTCTTCGACAGCCCAGAAGAAGGATCTTCGGATAGCGGCTAACATTTTCAATACCTTCTTGGGGAACCTAAAAACGGACATGAAGCTAGTGAGTGGCGAGGGCGTCGAGAGTAGATGAGATAAGCGTTAGTCTGGCACCGCGGGAAAGGATTTTTGCCACCCAATCGGAGAGGTATTTTAGGAAGCGTTGGATGACCGGTTCAAAGGTGGAGGACGGCAGGCACGTGTGGGAGGGAGTCCGAGATAAATTTGTGGGAAGGATGAGAGTTCACAACCGAAAGTGGAGGCAATGTTTTGGCTAGTGTTGGTATCCGTGTTGATGGGTATGAATGTGGTTTTGTGAAAGTTGATTGTAAGACTGGTAGCAAGGGTAAGACTGGTAGCAAGGGCAAACATGTCTAGGATATCTTTGAGGGTTGTAGCGTCTTGGTAAGATGTATGGGTTAAGATTAGGGTGTCGTTGGTGTACTGAAGCACAGTAGGGGCGCAATCGGTGTAGATCGCACTAGTACGTGTCGGTGCTATACAAACAGTTTTTAACCCTTTTTCGCGACGACATCTGGAACCGCCGTCTAGTGAGTGACGGTGATAGGGGGTCCTTCCCACACGACCCAAAAACCGTCAGGGATAGGGACCCTACAATACTCCTACTCGTTTGTGCTCGCATTGCCATCGCAGTCGATATTCTGTGGTGCTACGATTACGATGCGCGGCCCATCACAAACGGTTCACTATTATAGAACTGTTGGGGGAACACAATAATTTCAAAAAAAATTCTACGCACACGCAAGATCCATCTAGGTGATGCATAGCAACGAGAGGGGAGAGTGTTGTCCACGTACCCTCGTAGACCGCAAGCGGAAGTGTTATGACAAAGCGGTTGATGTAGTCGTACGTCTTCACGATCCGACCGATCCTAGCACCAAAGAAACGACACCTCCGCGATCTGCACACGTTCAGCTCGGTGACGTCCCACGAACTCTAGATCCAACTAAGGTCGAGGGAGAGTTTCGTCAGCACGACGACGTGATGACGGTGATGATGAAGTTACCGATGCAGGGCTTCGCCTAAGCACTACAACGATATGACCGAGGTGGAAATCTGTGGAGGGGGGCACCGCACACGGCTAAACAATCAACTTGTGTGTCTATGGGGTGTCCCCTCACCCGTATATAAATGAGTGGAGGAGGGAGGGGGAGTGGCCCTCTCATGGCGCGCCCAAGGGGGGAGTCCTACTCCCGATGGGAGTAGGATTCCCCCTTCCCTAGTTGGAGTAGGAGAGGAAGGAAGGAGGAGAGAGAGGGAAGGAAAGGGGGGCCGGCCCCCACCCAATTCGGATTGGGCTTGGGGGGGGCGCCCTCCACCTTGGCCGCCTCCTCCTCTCTCCCACTAAGGCCCAATAAGGCCCATGCACTCCCCGGGGGTACCGGTAACCCCCCGATACTCCGGTAAATGCCCGAACTCATCCGGAACCATTCCGATGTCCAAACATAGCCTTCCAATATATCGATCTTTATGTCTCGACCATTTCGAGACTCCTCTTCATGTCCGTGATCATATCCTGGACTCCGAACTACCTTCGGTACATCAAAACACATAAACTCATAATACCGATCGCCACCGAACTTTAAGCGTGCGGACCCTACGGGTTCGAGAACTATGTAGACATGACCGAGACTCACTTCTGGTCAATAACCAATAGCGGAACCTAGATGCTCATATTGGTTCCTACATATTCTACGAAGATCTTTATCGCTCAAACCGCATAACAACATACGTTGTTCCCTTTGTCATCGGTATGTTACTTGCCCGAGATTCGATCATCGGTATCTCAATACCTAGTTCAATCTCGTTACCGCAAGTCTCTTTACTCGTTCCGTAATGAAACATCCCGTAACTAACTCATTAGTCACATTGCTTGCAAGGCTTATAGTGATGTGCATTACCGAGAGGGCCCAGAGATACCTCTCCGATACATGGAGTGAAAAATCCTAATCTCGATCTATGCCAACTCAACAAACACCATCGGAGACACCTGTAGAGCATCTTTATAGTCACCCAATTACGTTCTGACGTTTGATAGCACACTAAGTGTTCCTCCGGTATTCGGGAGTTGCATAATCTCATAGTCATAGGAACATGTATAAGTTATGGAGAAAGCAATAGACTAAACGATCATAGAGCTAAGCTAACGGATGGGTCAAGTCAATCACATCATTCTCTAATGATGTGATCCCGTTCATCAAATGACAACTCTTGTCCATGGCTAGGAAACTTAACCATCTTTGATTAACGAGCTAGTCAAGTAGAGGCATACTAGTGACACTCATTTTGTCTATGTATTCACACATGTACTAAGTTTCCGGTTAATACAATTCTAGCATGAATAATAAACATTTATCATGATATAAGGAAATATAAATAACAACTTTATTATTGCCTCTAGGGCATATTTCCTTCAGTCTCCCACTTGCACTAGAGTCAATAATCTAGATTACATAGTAATGAGTCTAACACCCATGGAGTCTTGGTGCTGATCATGTTTTGCTCGTGAGAGAGGCTTAGTCAACGGGTCTGCAACATTCAGATCCGTATGTATCTTGCAAATCTCTATGTCTCCCTCCTTTACTTGATCACGGATGGAATTGAAGCGTCTTTTGATGTGCTTGGTTCTCTTGTGAAATCCGGATTCCTTTGCCAAGGAAATTGCACTAGTATTGTCACAAAAGATTTTCATTGGACCCGATGCACTTGGTATGACACCTAGATCAGATATGAACTCCTTCATCCAGACTCCTTCATTTGCTGCTTCGGAAGCAGCTATGTACTCCGCTTCACATGTAGATCCCGCCACGATGCTTTGCTTGGAACTGCACCAACTGACAGCACCACCATTCAATAAAAATATGTATCCGGTTTGTGACTTAGAGTCATTCGGATCAGTGTCAAAGCTTGCATCAACATAACCATTTACGACGAGCTCTTTGTCACCTCCATAAACGACAAACATATCCTTAGTCCTTTTCAGGTATTTTAGGATATTCTTGACCGCTGTCCAGTGATCCACTTCTGGATTATTTTGATACCTCCCTACTAAACTAATAGCAAGGCACACATCAGGTCTGGTACACAACATTGCATACATGATAGAACCTATGGCTGAAGCATAGGGAATGACTTTCATTTTCTCTCTATCTTCTGCAGTGGTCGAGCATTGAGTGTGACTCAACTTCACACCTTGTAACACAGGCAAGAACCCTTTCTTTGCTTGATCCATTTTGAACTTCTTCAAAACTTTATCAAGGTATGTGCTTTGTGAAAGTCCAATTAAGCGTCTTGATCTATCTCTATAGATCTTGATGCCCAATATATAAGTAGCTTCACCGAGGTCCTTTTATGCTATCAGAAATTCAGTATCATTTCCGATCAACAATATGTGATCTACATATAATATTAGAAATGCTATAGAGCTCCCACTCACTTTCTTGTAAATACATGCTTCTCCAAAAGTCTGTATAAAACCATATGCTTTGATCACACTATCAAAATGTATATTCCAACTCCAAGAGGCCTGCACCTTTTGGATCGACAAAACCTTCTGGTTGCATCATATACAACTCTTCTTTAAGATATCCATTAAGGAATGCAGTTTTGACATCCATTTGCCAAATTTCATAATCATAAAATGCGGCAATTGCTAACATGATTCGGGCGGACTTAAGCATCGCTACGGGTGAGAAGGTCTCATCGTAGTCAACTCCTTGAACTTGTCAAAACCCTTTCGCAACAAGTCGAGCTTTGTAGACAGTAATATTACCGTCAGCGTCAGTCTTATTATTGAAGATCCATTTATTCTCTATGGCTTGCCGATCATCAGGCAAGTCAACCAAAGTCCACACTTTGTTCTCATACATGGATCCCATCTCAGATTTCATGGCCTCAAGCCATTTTTGGAATCTGGGCTCATCATCGCTTCCTCATAGTTCGTAGGTTCGTCATGGTCAAGTAACATGACTTCCAGAACAGGATTACCGCACCACTTTGGTGTGGATCTTACTTTGGTTGACCTACAAGGTACGGTAGTAACTTGATCAGAAGTTTCATGATCATCATCATTGGCTTCCTCACTTACTGGTGTAGGAATCACTGGAACTGATTTATGTGATGAACTACTTTCCAATAAGGGAGTAGGTACAATTACCTCGTCAAGTTCTACTTTCCTCCCACTCACTTCTTTTGAGAGAAACTCCTTCTCTAGAAAGGATCCATTCTTAGCAACGAATATCTTGCCTTCGGATTTGTGATAGAAGGTGTACCCAACAATCTCCTTTAGGTATCCTATGAAGACACATTTCTCCGATTTGGGTTCGAGCTTATCAGGTTGAAACTTTTTCACATAAGCATCGCAGCTCCAAACTTTAAGAAACGACAACTTGGGTTTCTTGCCAAACCACAGTTCATAAGGTGTCGTCTCAACGGATTTCGATGGTGCCCTATTTAACATGAATGCAGCCGTATCTAAAGCATAACCCCAAAACGATAGCGGTAAATTAGTAAGAGACATCATAAATCGCACCATATCTAATAAAGTATGGTTACAATGTTCGGACACACCATTACACTATGGTGTTCCAGGTGGCGTGAGTTGCAAAACTATTCCGCATTGTTTCAAATGAAGACCAAACTCATAACTCAAATATTCACCTCCACGATCAGATCGTAGAAACTTAATTTTCTTGCTACAATGATTTTCCACTTCACTCTGAAATTCTTTGAACTTTTCAAATGTTTCAGACTTATGTTTCATCAAGTAGATATACCCATATCTGCTCAAATCATCAGTGAAGGTAAAAAAATAACGATCCCCGCCACGAGCATCGACACTCATTGGACCGCATACATCAATATGTATTATTTCCAATAAGTCTGTTGCTCGTTCCATTGTTCCGGAGAACGGAGTCTTAGTCATCTTGCCCATGAGGCATGGTTCACAAGCATCAAGTGATTCATAATCAAGTTATTCCAAAAGTCCATCAGCATGGAGTTTCTTCATGCGCTTTATACTAATATGACCTAAACAGCAGTGCCACAAATAAGTTGCACTATCATTATTAAATTTATATCTTTTGGCTTCAATACTATGAATATGTGTATCACTACTATCGAGATTTAGTAAAAATAGGCCACTCATCAAGGGTGCATGACCATAAAAGATATTACTCATATAAATAGAACAACCATTATTCTCTGATTTAAATGAATAACCATCTCACATCAAACAAGATCCAGATATAATGTTCATGCTTAACGCTGGCACCAAATAACAATTATTCAGGTATAATACTAATCCCGAAGGTAGATGTAGAGGTAGCATGCCGACGGCGATCACATCGACTTTGGAACCATTTCCCACATGCATCGTCACCTCGTCCTTAGCCAATCTTCACTTAATCCGTAGCCCATGTTTCGAGTTGCAAATATTAGCAACAGAACCAGTATCAAATACCCAAGCGCTACTGTGAGCATTAGTAAGGTACACATCAATGACATGTATATTAAATATACCTTTCACTTTGCCATCCTTCTTATCTGCCAATACTTGGGGCAGTTCCGCTTCCAGTGACCAGTCCCTTTGTAGTAGAAGCACTCAGTCTCAGGCTTAGGTCCAGACTTGGGCTTCTTCACTTGAGCAGCAACTTGCTTGCTATTCTTCTTGAAGTTCCCCTTCTTCCCTTTGCCCTTCTTCTTGAAACTGGTGGTCTTGTTGACCATCAACACTTGATGCTCCTTCTTGATTTCTACCTCCGTAGCCTTTAGCATTGCGAAGAGCTCGGGAATTGTCTTATCCATCCCTTGCATATTATAGTTCATCACGAAGCTCTTGTAGCTTGGCGGCATTGATTGAAGAACTCTGTCAATGACACTATCATTAGGAAGATTAACTCCCAGCTGAGTCAAGTGGTTGTGGTACCCATACATTCTGAGTATATGTTCACTGATAGAACTATTCTCCTCCATTTTGCAGCTGTAGAACTTATTGGAGACTTCATATCTCTCAATCTGGGCATTTGCTTGAAATATTAACTTCAACTCCTGGAACATCTCATATGCTCCATGACGTTCAAAATGTTGTTGAAGTCCCGGTTCTAAGCCATAAAGCATGGCACACTGAACTATCGAGTAGTCATTAGCTTTGCTTTACTAGACGTTCTTAACGTCGTCAGTAGAATCTGCAGCAGGCTTGTCACCCAGCGGTGCTTCCAGGACGTAATTCTTCTGTGCAGCAATGAGGATAATCCTCAAGTTACGGACCCAGTCCGTGTAGTTGCTACCATCATCTTTCAACTTAGCTTTCTCTAGGAACGCATTAAAATTCAACGGAACAACAGCACGGGCCATCTATCTACAACAACATAGACATGCAAAATACTATCAGGTACTAAGTTCGTGATAGATTAAAGTTCAATTAATCATATTACTTAAGAACTCCCACTTAGATAGACATCCCTCTAATCATCTAAGTGATCACGTGATCCATATCAACTAAACCATGTCCGATCATCACGTGAGATGGAGTAGTTTTCAATGGTGAACATCACTATGTTGATCATATCTACTATATGATTCACGCTCGACCTTTCGGTCTCAGTGTTCCGAGGCCACATCTGCATATGCTAGGCTCGTCAAGTTTAACTCGAGTATTCTGCGTGTACAAAACTGGCTTGCACCCGTTGTATGTGAATGTAGAGCTTATCACACCCGATCATCACGTCGTGTCTCGGCACGACGAACTGTAGCAACAGTGCATACTCAGGGAGAACACTTGTACCTTGATGTTTAGTGAGAGATCGTCTTATAATGCTACCGCCGAACTAAGCAAAATAAGATGCATAAAGGATAAACATCACATGCAATAAAATATAAGTGATATGATATGACCATCATCATCTTGTGCCTTTGATCTCCATCTCCAAAGCACCGTCATGATCACCATCGTCACCAGCTTGACACCTTGATCTCCATCGAAGCATCGTTGTCGTCTCGCCAACTATTGCTTCTACAACTATCGCTATCGCTTAGTGATAAAGTAAAGCAATTACATGGCGATTGCATTTCATACAATAAAGCGACAACCATATGGCTCTTGCCAGTTGCCGATAACTGTGTTACAAAACATGATCATCTCATACAATAATTTATATAATCACATCTTGACCATATCACATCACAACATGCCCTGCAAAAACAAGTTAGACGTCCTCTACTTTGTTGTTGCAAGTTTTACGTGGCTGCTACAGGCTTCTAGAAAGAACCGTTCTTACCTACGCATCAAAACCACAACGTAGTATAGTGATTGCTTTTTGATCTTCAGAAAGAACCCTGTTCATTGAAACCGATTCAACTAAAGTTGGAGAAACAGACACCCACTAGCCACCTGTGTGCAAAGCACGTCGGTAGAACCAGTCTTGCGTAAGCGTACGCGTAATGTCGGCCTGAGCCGCTTCATCCAACAATACCGCTGAATCAAGAATCAACTAGTGACGACAAGCAATATGTATATACTCACTCCCACAACTCCTTTGTGTTCTACTCGTGCATATAACATCTACGCATAGACCTGGCTCAGATGCCACTGTTGGGGAACGCAGTAATTTCAAAAAAATTCCTACGCACACGCAAGATCCATCTAGGTGATGCATAGCAACGAGAGGGGAGAGTGTTGTCCACGTACCCTCGTAGACCGTAAACGGAAGCGCTATGACAACGCGGTTGATGTAGTCGTACGTCTTCACGATCCGACTGATCCTAGCACCGAAGATACGACAACTCCGTGATCTGCACACGTTCAGCTCGGTGACGTCCCACGAACTCTAGAACCAGCTGAGGTCGAGGGAGAGTTTCGTCAGCACGACGGCGTGATGATGGTGATGATGAAGTTACCGACGCAAGGCTTTGCCTAAGACCTACAATGATATGACCGAGGTGGAAATCTATGGAGGGGGGCACCGCACACGGATAAACAATCAACTTGTGTGTCTATGGGGTGCCCCCTCCCCCGTATATAAAGGAGTGGAGGAGGGGGAGGGCCGACCCTATCATGGCGCGCCCAAGGAGGGAGTCCTACTCCCGATGGGAGTAGGATTCCCCCTTCCCTAGTTGGAGTAGGAGAGGAAGGAAGGGGGAGAGAGAGGGAAGGAAAGGGGGGCACCCAATTCAGATTGGGCTTGGGGGTGGGCACCCTCCACCTTGGCCGCCTCCTCCTCTCTCCCACTAAGGCCCAATAAGGCCCATACACTCCCCGGGGCGTTCCAGTAACCCCCCGGTACTCCGGTAAATGCCCGAACTCACCCGGAACCATTCCGATTTCCAAACATAGCCTTCCAATATATCGATCTTTATCTCTCGACTATTTTGATACTCCTCGTCTTGTCCCTGATCATACCTGGGACTTCGAACTACCTTCGGTACATCAAAACACATAAACTCATAATACCGATCGTCATCGAACGTTAAGCGTGCGGACCCTACGGGTTCGAGAACTATGTAGACATGACTGAGACTCAGTTCCGGTCAATAACCAATAGCGGAACCTGGATGCTCATATTGGTTCCTACATATTCTACAAAGATCTTTATCGGTCAAACCGCACAACAACATACGTTGTTCCCTTTGTCATCGGTATGTTACTTGCCCGAGATTCGATCGTCGGTATCTCAATACCTAGTTCAATCTCGTTACCGGCAAGTCTCTTTACTCATTCCGTAATGCAACATCCCGTAACTAACTCATTAGTCACATTGCTTGCAAGTCTTATAGTGATGTGCATTACCGAGAAGGCCCAGAGATACCTCTCCAATACATGGAGTGACAAATCCTAATCTCGATCTATGCCAACTCAACAAACACCATCGAAGACACCTGTAGAGCATCTTTATAGTCACCCAGTTACGTTGTGATGTTTGATAGCACACTAAGTGTTCCTCCGGTATTCGGGAGTTGCATAATCTCATAGTCATAGGAACATGTATAAGTTATGGAGAAAGCAATAGCAATAAACTAAACGATCATAGAGATAAGCTAATGGATGGGTCAAGTCAATCACATCATTCTCTAATGATGTGATCCCGTCCATCAAATGACAACTCTTGTCCATGGCTAGGAAACTTAACCATCTTTGATTAACGAGCTAGTCAAGTAGAGGCATACTAGTGACACTCATTTTGTCTATGTATTCACACATGTACTAAGTTTCCAGTTAATACAATTCTAGCATGAATAATAAACATTTATAATGATATAAGGAAATATAAATAAAAACTTTATTATTGCCTCTAGGGCATATTTCCTTCACTAGAATGAACAAGGCATACTACGAACAACCAAACATAGCATTTGAAACTGGACATATGCTAACTACAAACAACCGAACAATCAAAAAACTTTAAAAGAGACATATGCTAGCTATAACAGGCTTAACAACAAGCAAATATATGCATTCCTATCGATATGTTTAAAACTGGATTGATGAAATGTACCGCCGAGTAAATAATTGCACATATAGAGCATCACATTGTGAACAACTAACATAAACGAAGGATACTGCAGACAACCAGATATAGCAATTAAAACTGGACATATTCTCACTACACTACAAAAGGGACTCGACAAAACAAATCATCGGTTTCCCCTTGTGAAGAGGCACGGCAAAACAAATCATGGGTTTACTCACTTGTCACGGATGGGCTCGTTCCCGTGGGAAGAGCACGGACCCTGGATGCGCTCCATGTTGCCGCAGATGGGCTCCTTCTCCTTGGAAGAGGACGACTGTAGGGTGCCCTCCCTGATGTCGCAGACGGGCACTTTCCCCTTGGAAGAGCATATTGGCTCTTTCCCATTGGAAGAGCCAGAGAGGGTGCCCTCCTCGTGGTCGCCGTCAATGAGGTCTGACTTGGAATCTATGGATCCCAAGCCAGCGTCGCAAAACGTGTCCTTCAGAAATTACAAAAGGGGCTCGATGGTGATGCAGGATGTCAAATTGTTGACAGCGAGCCAGAGGAGATCAGCGGCGGGGCCATGGATGAGATCGACGGCGGTTGAACCCGAGATGTTGGGGATGGGCCACTTAACCTGTGACATAGCCCGCCTCAGGTCGTCGTTGTCGATGACCTCAATGTCGTAGCCGGCGGCCAAGACATGCCCGCATACTCTAGCCCGCTGCTTGAGTGCATGCCTCCAGTAATGGTCATCAGCTTCCTCGGCGACGTCGGGCGAAGAGACTGCGATACACCTCTTTTGGGCCAGTTGCTCCTCGAGCTCCACGGGAAGCGTAGCCGGGCTTAGGTTGCGACGCTCTAGAGTGGGGGTGGGGATGGGGATCTGTGGGAAAGGGGGCATTTGGCGAGTGTCATCTAAGAAACTCAGGGCGGCCTGGGTATGGAGATCGGTGGGTAAGCTGCATGGGAAAACCTGCAGATGTTGACAATGGAGGCCTTGCGGCGGCGGGGACCTTGCTAGGGTTTCGAGCGAGGGAGGGGGTGTGTGAGTGTGCGCACACGCCCGAGGAGGTTTTGGTGTGTGTGTGTGTGTGCGGAGAGGGGGGGTGTTTGAGGAAATGATGGGGGTACTAAATTTTTTACTACGCCGGAGTCAAACGCGGGAGTTAAATGCTGGGGCTATTGAAAATTTTGATGATAGTGCATCGCACATGGTCCGGAGATAACAACTGTGTGTTATGAAACAGAAAAACCCTCGAGGCGGGCATATATTTTCTAAGGATGCAGGCGGGATTGGGAACAAGAAACACCGCACACGGTCTAGAGATAACAACCATGTGTTATGAAACAGAAAAACCCTCGAGGCGGGTAGATATTTTCTAGGGATGCAGGCGGGGTTTGGAACAAGAAAAATCGCACACGATCCGGAGATAACAACCGTGTGTTATGAAATAGAAAAACCCTCGAGGCGGGCAGATATTTTTGAGAGGGGGAGCCTCGTGGAGCCCAATGTACTGTGCGGATGTGTGCGTGACAAGGGCACCGTCGTGGCACACGGTTAGTTTGAGTGAACCATCTCTGTTGCATCATCCGACTTGTCTAATGTTCATAAATTTGGCGAAAAATGACGGGGAGAGGGTCAGAACACAAACACACTTGCATGTGGACCAAATTTATGTATGAAAAGGGTGGTTTGATTTTCAAATACCAAATGCAACTTCGATGTGGCACCTATCTCGAAAAGTGCACGATATTGCTTGACCCCACCCCCTCGTGTCGGCATGAAGGGAATCCTAAGCTATGAATGCATGCCCCCTCCCCCCAACCAAGGTCGCCTAGCAAAGAGTGAAGTAGTTAGCAACCCCCTTCTCCCTCGTGTCGGCATGAAGGGAATCCTAAGCTATGAATGCATGCCCCCCCAACCGAGGTTCACCTAGCAAAGTGCGAAGTAGCTAGCAGCCCCCTCCCTTGTGTCGGCACGAAGGGAATCATAAGCTATGAATGCATGCCCCCCAAACCAAGGTTCACCTAGCAAAGTGCGAAGTAGCTAGCAGCCCCCTCCCTCGTGTCAGCATGAAGGGAATTCTAAGCTATGAATGCATGCCCCCCAACTGAGGTTCACCTAGCAAAGTGCGAAGTAGCTAGCATCCCCCCTCCCTCGTGTCGGCACGAAGGGAATCCTAAACTATGAATGGATGCCCCCGAACCGAGGTTCACCTAGCAAAGTGTGAAGTAGCTAGCAGCCCCCCTCGTGTCGCCATGAAGGGCACCCCCCCACACACACTTTCAGTCGGCGGGCCAGAGAGGTCTCACCAAGATGGATCGTAAAACAGACCAAGAATAATCCACCTTGGTCGTACAACCTCTCTCTTGTTGTTGGTCAAAGTGATGGCTGTCCATGCGACCCCGGAGATGGGCTAGCTCGCCAATAATCATGCAAGTAGCTAGTCCCCAAAGACAACGACTGCATGCGTGTGGCCCAAACATATGTATGGAGAGGTGTGTTTTTGAGTAACAATGGAACAACTTTGATGTGGCACCATGATTCCGAACTAGAAATCCCCACACTCAGTGAGGGTTAGGTTGATGATGCATATGTATGTTATACCACACTTCAAGCCAATGATGAGGATTCATGCATGCATGCGTGCATAGTATATGCGCTCAAACTTAAGGTCTGAATCTCACCATGACCTATACGACGATAACATTAACCAAATGAAGAATCCGCCATGGTAACCTATCTTGTTGTTGGTCAAGGTGATCATGTATGTCTACGCGGGCCCACAAATATATAGGCTTGTCGCCGATAACCACACGAGGGTGTGTACCATTCAAAGGCAACCACTACATGCATATGTATGGAGGTGATGTGTGAATGCATGTTTGAATACCATTTCACAACATTGATGTGGCGCGTGCGTCAAAAATCATACACTAGCTCCCCACACAGAGCGAGATCGGTTCATGACGTGTCGTTGTACTAGCCACTTCAACTCGATGGGAGAGATTCATGCGTACACATGCATGTGTGTGTGCTCAAACTGTATCATGCATGCCATCCCAAAGCATGACCTATATATATATACCGTATTACAAGCAAAAATAATAATCCCCTCCTAAGTCAAATTAACCTCTCTTGTTGTCAGGTAAAAAGTAGTGATGGACCAAGCGGGCCCACATATGGAAAACATCGATATCGCTGATAACCGCTTAAGTGGGGGCGAGAGGACAACCACCACCGCTTTGCATGTGGGCCAAACATATATATGTTTAATACCCAAAATGCACAACTTTGATGTGCCACATGCCTCAAAAATCATAAACCATGCACCCACACAGAGCGAGGTTCATGAAGCGTACTACATATGATGGCCCCCTTCCCCTCTCTTCCCCGCATACTATATGCTCCCGCCGTAATATGTACAACCCCAAAGAATCCTCATCGATGGTGAAATTAATTAACCTCTCCCGATGTAGGTCAAAGTGATGCATACATGCATCGACGATGGCCTCATGCGCCCACAGATGGAAGCGTCACACGTGAGTGTCCTAGCTAGAATAACCACCGCGTGCATGCATGTGGCCCAAAGAGGTGTTGTGTGATGTTTGAATAGCCAATTTCACAATTTTGATGTGGCACGTGCCTCGGAAACCAAAAAGTCCCGACACTGAGTGAGGTGTACTTGTTCACGGACGCGTACGTATAGTATATATGCTAGTCCCCTCCCACCTCTTCGACGCGTACTATATACCACCATAACACAAACAAAAAAGATTCTACTTTGCTGGTCAAATTAACCTCACTACCGGTTGTTCGTAAAAATGATGGACGACGACCTCGCGGGCCCACAGAAAGCGTCGCACGCGAGTATCGAGTGTTGTGTAGGATAACCATCGACCGCATGTGGCCAAAACATGTATGTATGAAAGGGGTGTGTAATGTTTTAAATAACGATTTCATGACTCTGATGTGGCACCAGCCTGCCTAATGATGACCCACAAGTATAGGGGATCAATTGTAGCTCTTTTCGATAAGTAAGAGTGTCTAACCCAACGAGGAGCAGAAGGAAATGACAAGTAGTTTCCGGTAAGGTATTGTCTGCAAGTGCTGAAATTGTAAGTAGCGGAGTAGTTTGATAGCAAGATAATTTGTAACGAGCAAGTAACAATAGTAGTAACAAAAGTGCAGCAAGGTAGCCCAATCCTTTTGAGGCAAAGTACATCCTAAAACGATCTCTTATGATAAGCAAAGCGTTGTTGACGATACACGAGAATTTCATCTAGTCACTTTCATCATGTTGGTTTGATTTGTGTTCACTACTTTGATAATTTGATATGTGGGTGGACCGGTGCTTAGGTGTTGTTATTACTTGAACAAACCTCCTACTTATGATTAACCCTCCCGCAAGCATCCGCAACTACGAGAAAAGTATTAAGAATAAATTCTAACCATAGCATTAAACTTTTGGATCCAATAGGTCCCTTACGAAATAGCACATAAATTGGGGTTTAAGCTTCTGTCACTCTCGCAACCCACCATATAATTGCTACTCCACAATGCATTCCCTTAGGCCCAAATATGATGAAGTGTCATGTAGTCGACATTCACATGACACCACTAAGGGAATAACAACATACATACTATCAAAATATCGAACACATATCAAGTTCACATGATTACTTGCAACATGATTTCTCCCGTGACCTCAAGAACAAAAGTAACTACTCACAAATGATAAACATGTTCATGATCATAGGAGTATTAAATAGCATAATGGATCTGAATATATAATCTTCCACCAAATAAACCATATAGTAATCAACTACAAGATGTAATCAACACTACTAGTCACCCACAAGCACCAATCTATAGTTCCGGTAACAAGATTGAACACAAGAGATGAATTAGGGTTTGAGAGGAGATGGTGCTGTTGAAGATGTTGATGGAGATTGCCCTCCCCAAGATGGGAGAGTTGTTGGTGATGATGACGACGACGATTTCCCTCTTCGAGAGGGAAGTTCCCCCGACGGAATCGCTCCGCCGGAGGGCAAAAGTGCTCCTGCCCAAGTTCTGCCTCGAGGTGGCGGTGCTTCGTCCCATAAGTCCTCCCCTTATTTTTTTCTAGGTCAAAATGACTTTTATACCAGAAGATGGGCACCGGAGGTGGGCCGAGGAGGCCACAACCCACCAGGGCGCGCCTGGGGGGCCTGGCGCGCCCAGGTGGGTTGTGCCTACCTGGTGGCCTCCCTCTGGTGTTTATTGGCTCCAGTATTTCTTAAATAATCCATAAAAATCTCCGTGAAGTTTCATCTCATTTGGAGTTGTGCAGAATAGGTGGCCTGACATAGCTTTTTCAGGTCCAGATTTCCAGCTGCCGGAATTCTCCCTCTTGGTGTGTTCCTTGCAAATTGTGAGAGAAAAGGCATTAGAATTACTCCAAAAAGTATTATTATGGATAAAAACATTATAAATAACAGTAAGAAAACATGATGCAAAATGGACGTATCACCTAACAAAATGGCCAACCCACACGGTGGCTCGCAACTCATAGTGTACTGCGAGCCACCCGCCACCCCCAGACGCACACGCCCACACACACACCGCGAATCCACCGCAACTACGATGCATGTTAAATTAATTATCCCGCGGTGAACATATGTTACCAAAGGAGGGACGTTTTAATTTCGAAAAAATCACAGAGATCATTAAGACGTTTTAGTACATTAATTGATTGATTTTCTACGGGTATAATGTGCAAAAATCAAATTTGAGCTACATGCACACGTGACAGTGCACCTAAATGGATTGCAATAACACATGTGTTTCACTGGGTGCATGTTTACTCCTCTTGCAACAAATTTCTAACATTTAGAATCTTGATTTTTAAATTCTAGTACATCCAAAACTTATTTGAAGTTCATGAAACTTATTGTGTTGTCATATGGACACCAATACAAACTGGCATTGTACTTTTTTTGTCAAATTTGAGGCCAGTTTTGATGTAATATTTATCTAATTACAAACAAGAGATTATTAATAATTGGGAACCAACATCCCAAACGGATTATTTATTTGAACCGTGAGTGTTAGACCAAAAATGGATATGTGCCATGCTTCGGTTAAGCAATAAAGCGGCCACATTAATCATCCAAATAGAAAAACAATATACGTGCCGCCGCGCGACCCGTGTGCCGTGCGAGTAGGCGTGAGTTGACGGAACGCGTCCGCTGCGCAGGCAGACCGGGAGGCGTGTGTGCAGGTGTGTGAATTGACGGAGGGGTGCTCGCTGCGTAGTGTCATCGGTAGGCGTGCGAGTAGCTGTGTGAAACTTTGGTAGGCATGCCAGCAGTCCGGCGTGCAGGCTCATCAGGAGGCGAGCCATCGGTTTGACCGCCGCCCGCCTCTCTCCCACAACTCCCACTACTCCATATTAATGGTGCTCCCGAGCGGCCGCACCCTCCATCCTTGCCACACACAATCCTCTCTTTCTCCGCTTGCATCCTCGACGCCGCTCTCAGTCCTCAAAGCCGTCAGTGTATGAGGATGCCGCCGAAGCGCCCCATCGGAGGGAGTGGCAACGTCGGGGCTGCTAAAGCACCGGATCACGGCATGGAGATGGAGACAGAGGTTACCGTCATCGCCGGCGAGTTATCGCTGCACCCTGACATCGTTGACAGCGTCGAGCTTACACAGCCGGAGGCGGCGTTCCACACCGACTGTGACGACCCCGGCGGCGACTCCGACGACCACTCCGGCGACGACTCCGACTCTGACGGACAGCTGGTTAGTCATTTATACCCATTTATGTGTCCAATAGATCATATGGTTTCTCTGGTTACTCCTACCTCCCCTTTTTGGAATAGAAATCCTATGGTTATGTTCTCCCAATCCATGAAATCTGAGTAATTTTTGTTAGATCCGTGTAGTGTATTGATTGTTTGAATGGTACAAGTGATAAGTGATTAGTTGTTTCATCTGTGCAAATGATTTCTGCTAGTAAGCCGACTAGGGTTAGTGTTCGTGCTTATAATTCCTAGCCAGGACTTGACAATTGATTTTGAATGACCTACATATGTATGTGCCATTATTTTCTTCAAGATTGGTTTGTACATAGACGACTGTGATTAAAAATCGAACCATAATCTCTGGATATGTATAACTAAATAGCCATAAATTCCTAATCCTACTTCACAACATGTAATCATTGATTTGATGTCAAATTTGTTTTACTATTTGTATAGGTGCTGTCTGATGATGTGGACATCGAGGATGAAGATGGCCAAAGGAGGTACAAGAGGCAAATCCTGAGGGAGCTTTATGCGGGAATGCATAACAGGCGTATTAGGACCTGAAACGGCGGCTATTGATGCCCATTTTGCAACCACAAGCTTCATGACGCGTATCTAAGTGTTCTGGCGCATGCAAGAGGACGGGTCGTTGGCTCCTTTAAGCAGAAGTATTCTCGCAGGGTGGTGCACGACGCGTATGTCGAGTACCTGGAGAAGCTTCAAGATCGTGCTGGCATGTGAGATGAGATGTGGGATGGATCGAACTATGTACGCTTGAGTATGCTTAATGACAGTTGAACTATGTACTTATGGTTGAACTATGCTTATGTACGTGTACGCTTATTATCTATGTCTGAGTATGTTTAATCTATGTTTACTTATGTCTAACCGTGGGATATGGATGCAACCAGTTCGGTTGATGGAATCTACCTCCATCTTGGTTTATTGGTCCCATTTGTAATTTGTGTTAAATTTTGACCAAAGGTTTAACTGAGAAAATGTTAGTGCAGGTCAGCAAAAATTATATCGTTTGATGGGTATTTGAGCATAGTGTTCAATGATATAATTTTTGGTGACATGCATAAATATTTCTTAGTTAAATATTTGGTCAAAATTTGGTAAAAATTACAAAGGGGACCAATAAACCAGGACATAGGTAGTACGTCAATCACACGGTTCCCAAAATTGGAACCGTGTGCAATGACTTTCATTTTTCCTGTTGCGTCAACCACACACGGTTCGCTCTAGCAAACCGTCGCCTCCAAAATTCTTTGTGGGACAGAAAACCCTCACCATCCAATTAAAAAAAGAAAAAAGAAAACCTTCACCATCCCCACGTCACAAAAACCCTCACCCCGCCCGCCACCCCCTTTGGTCCCCATTCACACCCGCACAAGCTCCTCTGCGTCTATGCCATGGCACTGCCTATCGCGACGGTAAACACTTAGCTCGACGCCCGCCGCCACCACCAGGCTGCCGGCAAAGCCCACTGCATTTCGCCACTTCCGCTTGCCGCCGCCTATCGCCATTGACTTTCTTGACGCTGCTTGCGGTCGACCCAGCTCCGCTCAGTTGGGGAATCTGTTGTGCTGAGGGTTCTTTCTCATGCACGACAAGGTAACTAATTTAATGAGATATTATCTCATCTCTTATCTCAGTTCATCTGCCTCCTTTAATCACCCGGCGGAAATCATCATGAATTCATTTGAGGGTTTTCTTTCATTCATAGAATGTACAGTGCGCCGACACATCACGACTTTGCGACCTTCGCCAGAGATTCCATCTTGCCGTACCAGATCACTTGAGGACGCCGCGCGGTATGTTCAATCTCACCCTAAATCAGTTGGCATGGCCTACTTTCCTGAACATATTCTAAATATTGCTACATTTGGATAAAAGGTGCCACATGCACCATATACGTCAAAGGGGATTTTTCCCCTCCTCTTTCTATATTAGGCAAATTAATGATGTATTGTTCTTTCGATTACTCTCATATTTCCATGACATCATGTTTACCCTATTTGTTTAATTATAGATTTTTGTCCTTTGATTTCAATTGTTGTACAGTTCTTTCAATTTGGACTCATATTTGCATGTTACCATATTTTCTTTAACAATCCTACCATTTTCTACAGTGCATCCCTTGCTATGCAACAGATTATGTAGTGCACAATCTTTCCCTTTACATAGATCAAGACTGCACAGATGTCATACTGCACACAAATCATGGTTTTACAATCGTTGCTACTGTAAGACTTGATGAACGTGGTGACTCCTATTTTGGCACTGGCTTTTGGAAATAAATTTCTAAGTTTTATGTACTGAAAGCTGACACTAAAATTGCACTACACATAAAAGGGCCTGGACATGAGATATATGCTAACTTCCCTGACAAAATCATCCGTCCAGACTTTGTTCGAAGTAAGTTTTCTTTTCAACTATCTGCATGTTGACTTACCCAGTAATGTCAAATGAATTGTGTAGTATTTAAGCAACCAATTTTTATTCCCTTTTCTTACTATATTCCTACCTAATAACTTCTAGTTACCAATACACTTTTTTATTGCCCTATTTTAAATAAATATTTCCTGTATTCCCATTTCTATTAGAAAGCGCCACTGACAAGGAGACTCCGGAGGTGGAGAACGGGGTGCCAACAAGCGGAGGCGGGGCGAGCTAGAATCACAAGCGACTCCAGCAGGCCTAGACTTCATCAGCAGCCTCCCCGATGATATGTTGACAGTCATCATTTCCCTCCTCCCAATAAAATATGGGGGCGCGGACAACTGTCCTTTCCCGGCGGTGGCACCCCCTATGGAACTCCAGCCCTCTCGACCTCATCGACACCCACTTATGTCGATTGAAGCTATGCCGATATTTCCCTAAAGAGGAAGGGATGATGCAGCACAACGACGGTAGGTATTTCCCTCAGATATGAAACCAAGGTTATCGAACCAGTAGGATAACCAAGCAACACAACATAAACAACCCCTGCACACAAATAACAACCACTCGCAACCCGACGTGTTAAAGGGGTTGTCAATCCCTTTCCGGTAACGACGCCAGAAGTGGCACGTGAACGGGAGAAAGTTGTAAGTATTGGTAGATCGAACGCCAAATAAAATAAATTGCAGCAAGGTATTTTTGGGTTTTTGGTTTAATAGATTTGAAAATAAAAGCAAATAAAAGGTAGATCACAAAGGCAAATATATGAGAAAGAAGACCCGGGGCCCTAGGTTTCACTAGTGGCTTCTTTCGAGAAAAATAGCAAATGGTGGGTAAACAAATTACTGTTGGGCAATTGATTGAACCTCAAATAATTATGACGATATCCAGGCAATGATCATTACATAGGCATCACGTCCAAGATTAGTAGACCGACTCCTGCCTGCATCTACTACTATTACTCCACACATCGACTGCTATCCAGCATGCATCTAGTGTATTAAGTTCATGGAAAAACGGAGTAATGCAATAAGAACAATGACATGATGTAGACGAGATCCGTTTATCTATGGTGGTAGATATAGATCCCATCTTTTTATCCTTATTAGCAACAATACATATGTGTCGGTTCCCTTTCTGTCACTCGGATCAAGCACCATAAGATCGAACCCACTACCGGGCACCTCTTCCCATTGCAAGATAAATATATCAAGTTGGCCAAACAAAACCCAAATATCGGAGAAGAAATACGAGGCTATAAGAGATCATGCATAAAAAAGATCAAAGAAACTCAAATACTTTCATGGATACAAAAAGATAGATCTGATCGTAAACTCAAAGTTCATCGATCCCAACAAACACACTGCAAAAGAGTTACATCATATGGATCTCAAAGAGACCATTGTATTGAGAATCAAGAGAGAGAGAGAGATGAAGCCATCTAGCTACTAACTACGGACCCGAAGGTTGATATGTCTCCGTTGTATCTACTTTTACAAACACTTTTGCCCTTGTTTTGGACTCTAACTTGCATGATTTGAATGGAACTAACCCAGACTGACGCTGTTTTCAGCAGAATTGCCATGGTGTTACTTTTGTGCAGAAATAAAAGTTCTCGGAATGACCTGAAAATCAACGGAGATTATTTTTGGAATATATAAAAAATACTGGAAGAAAGATCCACGTCAGGGGCCCACACCCTGTCCACGAGGGTGGGGGGCGCGCCCTACCCCCCTGGGCGCGCCCCCTTCCTCGTGGCCCCCCTGACGCTCCACTGACCTCAACTCCAACTCTATATATTCGTGTTCGGGGAGAAAAAAAATCAGAGAGAAGGATTCATCGCGTTTTACGATACGAAGCCGCCGTCAAGCCCTAAACTCTCTCGGGAGGGCTGATCTGGAGTCCGTTCGGGGCTCCCGAGGGGAATCCATCGCCATCGTCATCATCAACCTTCCTCCATCACCAATTTCATGATGCTCACCACCGTGCATGAGTAATTCCATCGTAGGCTTGCTGGACGGTGATGGGTTGGATGAGATTTATCATGTAATCGAGTTAGTTTTGTTAGGGTTTGATCCCTAGTATCCACTATGTTCTGAGATTGCTGTTGCTATGACTTTGCTATGCTTAATTGTTGTCACTAGGGCCTGAGTGCCATGATTTTAGATCTGAACCTATTATGTTTTCATGAATATATGTGAGTTCTTGATCCTATCTTGCAAGTCTACAGTCACCTATTATGTGTTATGATCCGTTAACCCCGAAGTGACAATAATCGGGATACTTACCGGTGATGACCGTAGTTTGAGGAGTTCATGTATTCACTATGTGTTAATGCTTTGGTCCGGTACTCTATTAAAAGGAGGCCCTAATATCCCTTAGTTTCCAATAGGACCCCGCTGCCACAGGAGGGTAGGACAAAAGATGTCATGCAAGTTCTTTTCCATAAGCACGTATGACTATATTCGGAATACATGCCTACATTACATTGATGAACTGGAGCTAGTTCTGTGTCACCCTACGTTATGACTGTTACATGATCGATCGCATCCGGCATAATTCTCCATCACCGATCCAATGCCTACGAGCTTTTCCTACATTGTTCTTCACTTATTTACTTTTCCGCTGCTACTGTTACAATCACTACAAAACCCAAAAATATTACTTTTGCTACCATTACTTTTGCCACCGTTACCACTACTATCATATTACTTTGCTACTAAATACCTTGCTGCGGATATTAAGTTTCCAGGTGTGGTTGAATTGACAACTCAGCTGCTAATACTTGAGAATATTCTTTGGCTCCCCTTGTGTCAAATCAATAAATTTGGGTTGAATACTCTACCCTCGAAAACTGTTGCGATCCCCTATACTTGTGGGTTATCAAGACTATTTTCTGGCGCCGTTGCCGGGGAGCATAGCTCTATTCTTTGAGTCACTTGGGATTTATATCTGCTTATCATTATGAAGAACTTGAAAGATCAAAAAACCAAGATTTATCCCTCAACTACGAGGGGAGGTAAGGAACTGCCATCTAGCTCCGCACTTGATTCACCTTCTGTTTTGAGTAAGCTTGCGACACCTAAACCTGCTTCTGCTATTAATTCTGATATGTCGCATGTTATTGATGATGCCACTTTTGCTTTGCAAGATACTTATGATGAAACTACTTCTATGCTTGATACTACTGTGCCACCTGGTGAATTTCTTGATGAATAACTTGCTAGGGCTAGAGAGAATGAAATTATTGAAACTGATAATATTGATGAAAGTGATGATGAAAATTCTCCCCTAGATATGAATTACCTGTTGTTCCTGAGGGTTATGTTATGGATGAAGAAACTGCTAGAGACTTTCTTGCCTGCAATGATAGAAGTGATCTTAAGAAACTATTAGCTAAGCTGAAAGAAAAATCTCTGAATGCTAGAATGAAATATGATCCTGCTTTTGCTACTTCACCTATCTTTATTACTGATAAGGATTATGATTTCTCTGTCGATCCTGAGTTAATTAATTTGGCTGAATCTGATCCTTTCTATGGCTATGAATCTGAAACTGTTGTGGCACATCTTACTAAATTAAATGATATAGCTACCTTGTTTACTAATGATGAGAAAACTCGCTACTATTATATCCTTAAATTATTTCCGTTCTCATTAAAGGGTGATGCTAAGATATGGTTTAATTCTCTTGATCTTGGTTGTGTGCGTAGTCCCCAGGATATGATTTACTACTTCTCTGCTAAATATTTCCCCGCTCATAAAAACAAGCTGCTTTAAGGGAAATATATAATTTTGTGCAAATTGAAGAAGAGAGTCTCCCACAAGCTTGGGGGAGGCTTCTCCAATTACTTAATGCTTTGCCTGATCATCATCTCAAGAAAAATGAAATACTTGATATCTTTTATAATGGACTAACCGATGCTTCCAGAGACCACCTGGATAGTTGTGATGGTTGTGTTTTCAGGGAAAGGACAGTTGATCAAGCTGAAATTCTATTGAATAATATGTTGACTAATGAAAATAATTGGACACTTCCTGAACCAACTCCTAAGCCAACTCCGAAGAAAAGGGGTATTCTATTTCTCAGTCCTAAAGATATGCAAGAGGTAAAGAAATCTATGAAAGAAAAACGTATAAAAGCTGAAGATGTTAAGAATTTACCTCCTATTGAAGAAATACATGGTCTTAATTCATCACCTATTGAAGAAACACACGGTCTTGATAACCCGACACAGGTAGTAAAGCTGAAATCCCTCCTGCTAAGTTTGCTAGCCAATGTTTGGATGACTTTGATAACTTTATGGTTAAGCAGGAAGATTTTAATGCTTATTTTGGTAGACAACTGAGACATAATGCTTATATGATTGAACACTTGAGTGATTATATGGCTAGTGTTAAGGGTGAACTTAAACTTATTAGTAAACATGCTTCTATGGTTACCACTCAAGTAGAACAAGTACTTAAAGCTCAGAATGATTTGCTCAATGAATTGAATAGTAAGAATAATGAATTTGCTATTAGAGTTACAACTAGAGGAGGTAAAGTGACTCAGGAGCCTTTGTACCCTGAGGGTCACCCTAAGAGAATTGAGCAGGATTCTCAGAGAAATAACATTGATGCACCTAGTCCTTCTAAGA
The DNA here is from genome assembly GCF_003073215.2 of Triticum urartu. Lineage (NCBI taxonomy): Eukaryota > Viridiplantae > Streptophyta > Magnoliopsida > Poales > Poaceae > Triticum > Triticum urartu. The sequence goes on from NC_053023.1 coordinate 473,263,184, forward strand.
GGAAGAAAAAAATAATGATAGGACTTTGCATGCTTCTAGTGAACCTGTTGTAGACACACCTAAGAATCCCAATGATATTTCTATTTCTGATGCTGAAACACAATCTGGTAATGAACATGAACCTAGTGATAACGTTAATGATGATGTCCAACCTACTAATGATAATGATGTAGAGATTGAACCTGCTGTTGATCTTGATAACCCACAATCTAAGAATCAACGTTATGATAGAGAGACTTTGTTGCTAGGAAGCTCGGTAAAGAAAGAGAACCATGGGTTCAGAAACCCATGCCTTTTCCTCCTAAACCATCCAAGAAAAAGGATGATGAGGATTTTGAGCGCTTTGCTGAAAAATTAGACCTATCTTTTTGTGTATGCATTTAACTGATATGCTTAAAATGGATCCTTATACTAAATATATGAAAGATATTGTTACAAATAAGAGAAAGATATCGAAAGCTGAAATTTCTACCATGCTTGCTAATTATACTTTTAAGGGTGGAATACCAAAGAAACTTGGAGATCCCGGAGTACCAACTATACCATGCTCCATTAAAAAAACTATGTTAAAACTGCTTTATGTGATCTTGGAGCCGGTGTTAGTGTTATAACTCTCTCTTTATATCGCAGACTTGATTTGAATAAGTTGACACCTACTGAAATATATTTGCAAATGGCTAAAAATCAACTGCTATACCTGTCGGTATTTGTGAGGATGTGCCTGTTGTGGTTGCAAACGTTACTATTTTAGCGGACTTTGTTATTCTTGATATTCCCAAGGACGATGGTATGTCTATTATCCTTGGAAGACCCTTTTTGAATACTGCAGGGGCTGTTATTGATTGCACCAAAGGCAATGTCGCTTTTCATGTTAATGGTAATGAGCATACGGTACACTTTCCGAGGAAACAACCTCAACTCCACAGTATCAATTCTATTGGAAAATTTTCAACTATTACTATTGGAGGTTTTGAATTTCCTCTTCCTATTGTCAAGAAGAAATATGATATTCTTATTGTTGGGGACATGCATAACCCCGTTGAGGTAACCTAGTGTTATTCAAAAGTTCTCCGGTTCCATGTTATTCGGAATGAGTTTGTTAACAAGACTTGATCAACCTTGTTAGTGGATTCCTTTTGATGAGCATGAGATGGATGAATTTAGAACACACAACTCTCTGTACCCTCTTTTTACTTTATGTTATTTATATTAAATAAAGCAAAAATAGTATTTTCTGTCTGTTTTCTGAATTATCCGTGCAATAAAAATACCCCGAAAATAAAAGTTCTCCAAATGCCCTGAAAATTAAATATGATTTTTCTAGAATATTTGAGAATATCTGGCACTGAAAACACAACAGGGGGAGCAGTCACGTGCCCACGAGGGTGGAGGGCGCGCCCCCTGCCTCGTAGACCCCATGTGGGTTCCCTCCACTTATTCCAGCCACCACACACTCCTTATTCCTCCCAAAAAAAATCACCAACCAACTCAAGCACGAGTTCTAGCTCATCTTACTGCCATTTCGATCTCCTAGCTCAAAGCTCCATTCACAAAACTGCTTTGGGGGATTGTTCTTTGGTATGTGACTCCTCCAATGGTCCAATTAGTTTTTGTTCTAGTGCTTTATTCATTGCAAATTTTTGCTGCTTAGGTGACCACGTTCTTGAGCTTGCATGTCAAATTTATATGGTCAAAAGTAGTTTTAATGCATGATATAGTCTCTAGGCACTTGTGGGAGTAGTTGCTACCAATTTTGTTGAGTTTGGTTCACTTTTATTTTGAAGTTACTAAAAATTTCAGAAATTTTTAGAAAAATATGAAGAGATTTTTGAGGGGCTCGTCGAGCCGAAGCTCGAAGGACAAGCAAAGTGAGGAGGATAAGAGACCCAAATATAATCTCCCTCGCATCGCGGAAGTTCGGCCGTGTGAATGGCCTTGTGATGATTTCTTGAGAGTAGCCGGGATTTATGATGATTTTTATGAGTTGGCTGAGAATGCAGGCCTCACCGACTTCCTCCACGACCAACGCGAACAGTATCTCTTACTCACTAATATTTTTGTGCAAAATTTTCATTTCCATGCTAGGAGGTCACCACCTTCGATGGATTTGTATTTATATGATGAGTATAAGGAGATGTCCCTTTTTGATTTCTGCTGGGTCTGTAAGATACCCTTTACAGGCAACATAGAAGAACCACATTGTAGTGATGTGGAAGGGTTTATTGATATGATTGCTGTAGGGGAAACTAGGAAGGTTTCCGATGCAAGAATTACTAGCATACATTTTCCTGTTCTACGTTACTTTGCAATATTTGCTAGCAGATGCTTGATTGGTCGCGGAAACTGTGGCAACCTTAGTGCCCCTGATATTGTTATTTTGTGCCATGCCTTGTTCCGTGATGAAACATTTAGTATGGGCGCTATTGTTGCAAAGAGGTTAAACCTGAACCGCACTAAGGGCCCCGTCCTTGGAGGCATCTTCGCCTCGCGCCTCGCTGCACATTTTAATATACCTATTAGACATTATGAGAAAGAAGAAAAGTTGGTGCCTCCTGTTTTTCTAGACTATAAGAGTATGGTAGCACATGATTTTATCGTTAATAATAAGGAAAAGATGCTTAAATACAAGATGTTTTTTGATAAAAATCACCCTGAGACTATCACTTTGCCTGCTCCTTCCTTGTTTGACTTATCTGCAGGCAAGTACCTTGTTCCGCCGGAGGCCATTCACGCCTACCGAAACCCCACATCAGCTACGGAGCCAGAGCCGGAACCACGATTTGATCCTTCACGATAGTCTGTTTACCAGTGGGATCCGGAGGAGATTGGCAACCAGTGGCAACCCGAGGCTCCTTCTCAGTACGACCCCGGTTACAACTTCGGATATCCACCAGGCCATCCATGGGCATAGACCAACTTAGGCCAAAATCCTAAGCTTGGGCGAGTATGTATTTCTCACCGACATTACATTCCTGTTCACACACTCATGCTAGTTGTCGGTGCTCATACTTTTTCATTGTAATATCCATGCTAGTTTATTTCACTTTTTATGCTTTCTTCTAGTGTGTTTGATAAACCTTAAGAAAAAACTAAAAAAATTAGTTGTAGATTTTAGTTAGTTTACTTTCCATGCCCGTAGTAGTAGTAATTAAAAAGAAAACCCAAAAATATTTCTCGTTCTTCTTTTGCTTGTTGGGAGCTTTCCCGTGTAAATAGTTTTATTTCTTTTCTTGTTCTTTGGGGGTCGGGAGGAGAAGACCATAATGAAAATGTTGAGTGGCTCTCATATGCATTATTGTTGATCTAACAAAGAGCCCATATTACCTTGTCTTCTCTCTTGAATTGAATGCTTGCAGATTCCAGCTTAGTCCAATGCACGTGCACTATTATTATTATCCACACTATTCGACCGTGCAAGTGAAAGGCAATAATGATGATTATATGATGAACTTATTGAGATGAGAAAAACTGGTATGAACTTGACCTCTCTTGTTTTTGTAAATATGATTAGTTCTTTGTTCCTGATTCAGCCTATTATGAAAGAAACATGTTTGCAATGACAATTAGAGATTATAGTTGCTTATGCCATGCTTAATTAGCTAGGAGCTTATAATGGTTTACCTTGCGTGCCAACATGCTATTAAAATGGTTGTGATGTGGTATGATAGTCTGGTATCCTCTTTTGAACAATTCGAGTGGCTTGACTTGGCACATGTTCACGCATGTAGTTGAAAAAAAATCAACATAGCCTCTACGATATTTATGTTCATGGTGCATTACATCCTACTCATGCTTGCATTCGATGTTGATTAATTTTAATGCATGTTCATGACTGTTGTGCTCTCTAGCTGGTTGCTTCCCAGTCTTTTTCTAGCCTTCACTTGTACTAAGCGGGAATACTGCTTGTGCATCCAATTCCATGAACCCCAAACTTGTTCCATATGAGTCCACCATACCTACCCATATACGGTATCTACCTGTCGTTCCAAGTAAATTTGTATGTGCCAAACTCTAAACCTTCAAATAAACATTCTGTTTTGTATGCTTGAATAGCTCATGTATCAACTAGGGCTGTCTGTATCTTCCATGCTATGCGGGTTATTCTCAAGAGGAGTGGACTCTGCTCCTCACTCACGAGAAAATGGCTGGTCATCGGGATGCCCAGTCCCATGCTTTATGCAAATCAAATCAAAATAACCGCAAACAAAACTCCCCCGGGACTCTTGTTAGTTGGAGGCACTCGTTGTTTTGAGCAAGCCATGGATTGATGATTGTTGGTGGAGGGGGAGTACAAACTTTACCATTCTATTTGGGAACCGCCTATAATGTGTGTAGCATGGAAGATATCGAGATCTCTCGGTTGTTATGTTGATAATGAAAGTATACCTCTCAAAATGTTATTCATATCTATTTCAAAACCGAGCTCTGGCACCTCTACAAATCCCTACTTCCCTCTGCGAAGGGCCTATCTATTTACTTTTATGTTGAGTCGTCATCATCTTATTAAAAAGCACCAGTTGGAGAGCACCGTTGTCATTTGCATCCATCACTGTTAGTTTACATCGAGTATGACTTGACTGGATCTCTTTTACCATGAATTACAATGTCTAGTCAGTCCTTGATCTTTAAAGGTGCTCTGCATTTATGTTTTGCGGTCTCAGAAAGGGCTAGCGAGATACCATCTTGTTATATCATATCATGATTGTTTTGAGAAAGTGTTGTCATCCGAGATTTGTTATTATTGCTCGCTAGCTGATTATGCCATTGATATGAGTAAACATGAGGCCTAAATGTTATTGTGAATATGGTTAGTTCATAATCTTTGCTGAAAACTTGAATGCTGGCTTTACATATTTACAACAACAAGAGCAAACCGAGTTTGTAAAAGTTTTTCTTTATTACTTTCAGTTTATCAACTGAATTGCTTGAGGACAAGCAAAGGTTTAAGCTTGGGGGAGTTGATACATCTTCGTCGTATCTACTTTTCCAAACACTTTTGCCCTTGTTTTGGACTCTAACTTGCATGATTTGAATTGAACTAACCCGGACTGACGCTGTTTTCAGCAGAATTGCCACGATGTTATTTTTGTGCAGAAATAAAAGTTCTCAGAATGACCTGAAAATCAACGGAGATTATTTTTGGAATATATAAAAAATACTGGAAGAAAGATCCATGTCAGGGGGCCCACACCCTATCCACGAGGGTGGGGGCGCGCCCTACCCCCTGGGCGCGCCCCCTGCCTCGTGGCCCCCCTGACGCTCCACCGACCTCAACTCGAACTCCATATATTCGTGTTCGGGGAGAAAAAAATCAGAGAGAAGGATTCATTGCGTTTTATGATACAAAACCGCCGCCAAGCCCTAAACTCTCTCGGGAGGGCTGATCTGGAGTCCGTTCGGGGCTTCGGAGAGGGGAATCCGTCGCCATCGTCATCATCAACCTTCCTCCATCACCAATTTCATGATGCTCACCGCCGTGCGTGAGTAATTCCATTGTAGGCTTGCTGGACGGTGATGGGTTGGATGAGATTTATCATGTAATCGAGTTAGTTTTGTTAGGGTTTGATCCCTAGTATCCACTATGTTCTGAGATTGATGTTGCTATGACTTTGCTATGCTTAATGCTTGTCACTAGGGCCCGAGTGCCATGATTTCAGATCTGAACCTATTATGTTTTCATGAATATATGTGAGTTCTTGATCCTATCTTGCAAGTCTATAGTCACCTATTATGTGTTATGATCCGTTAACCCCGAAGTGACAATAATCGGGATACTTACCGGTGATGACCGTAGTTTCAGGAGTTCATGTATTCACTATGTGTTAATGCTTTGGTCCGGTACTCTATTAAAAGGAGGCCTTAATATCCCTTAGTTTCCAATAGGACCCCGCTGCCACGGGAGGGTAGGACAAAAGATGTCATGCAAGTTCTTTTCCATAAGCACGTATGACTATATTCGGAATACATGCCTACATTACATTGATGAACTGGAGCTAGTTATGTGTCACCCTATGTTATGACTGTTACATGATTGATCGCATCCGGCATAATTCTCCATCACCGGTCCAATGCCTACGAGCTTTTCCTACATTGTTCTTCGCTTATTTACTTTTCCGCTGCTACTGTTACAATCACTACAAAACCCAAAAATATTACTTTTGCTACCGTTACTTTTTGCCATCGTTACCACTACTATCATATTACTTTGCTACTAAATACCTTGCTGCAAATATTAAGTTTCCAGGTGTGGTTGAATTGACAACTCAACTGCTAATACTTGAGAATATTCTTTGGCTCCCCTTGTGTCGAATCAATAAATTTGGGTTGAATACTCTACCCTCAAAAACTGTTGCGATCCCCTATACTTGTGGGTTATCAAAGGTCTACAAAGAACTACTCACGCATCATCGGAGAGGCACCAATGGAAGTGGTGAACCCCTCTGTGATGGTGTCTAGATTGGATCTGGTGGTTCTGGACTCTGCGGCGGCTGGATGAAAATTTCGTTGACTTCCCTAGGGTTTTGGGAATATTCGGGTATTTATAGAGCAAAGAGGTGGTCCGGGGGCACCCGAGGTGGGCACAACCCACAAGGGCGCGCCTGGGCCTCTTGGCGCGCCTTGGTGGGTTGTCCCCTCCTCAGGACCCCCCAGGTGCTACCAGGGCCCAATATCTTCCTTCTGGTCCATAAAAAATATCCGTAAAGTTTTGTGGCATTTGGACTCCGTTTGATATTGGTTTTCTGCGATGTAAAAAACATGGAAAAAACGGCAACTGGCACTTGGCACTATTTCAATAGGTTAGTACCAAAAAATGATGTAAAATGACTATAAAATGATTATAAAACATCCAAGATTGATAATAAAAAAGCATGGAACAATCAAAAATTATAGACACGTTGGAGACGTATCAGCATCCCAAGCTTAACTCCTACTCGTACTCGAGTAGGTAAGTGATAAAAGCAGAATTTTTGATGTGGAGTGATGTTCATCATGTCATATCATATTCTTTTCTTTATAGCATGGACATTTGGACTTTTATGTGATTCAAAGAAATAGTCTAGTTTGACATAATAATTTAGATACTCAAGCATATCAACAAGCAACCATGTCTTTCAAAATATCAACGCTAAAATAAGTTATCCCTAGCCCATCATGCTCAAACATTGATCCATTCACGAAACACACTTGGATATTAACTACACCCAATACTTAAGCACGATCATATAGCCTCCTAGTTGGTGCTTTTATAAGAGAAGATGGAGACTCAAAATAAAAATTGCATAAAGTAAAAGATAGGCCCTTCATAGAGGGAAGTAGGGATTTGTAGAGGTGCCAGAGCTCAAAGCAAAAATTGAGATAAAAACATTTTGGGAGGTGTATCCATCCCACCAACGAAAACGACTTATAGTTCCCAATACTTTCCATGCATAGATATGAAGGAAATATGCCCCAGAGGCAATAATAAAGTTGTTATTTATATTTCCTTATATCATGATAAATGTTTATTATTCATGCTAGAATTGTATTAACCGGACTCTTGATACATGTGTGAATACATAGACAAACAGAGTGTCCCTAGTGTGCCTCTACTTGACTAGCTCGTTAATCAAAGATGGTTAAGTTTCCTAGCCATAGATATGTGTTGTCATTTGATGAACGGGATCACATCATTAGAGAATGATGTGATGGACAGGACCCATCCATTAGCTTAGCACTATCATCGTTTAGTTTATTGCTATTGCTTTCTTCATGACTTATACATGTTCCTATAACTATGAGATTATGCAACTTCCGAATACCGAAGGAACACATAGTGTGCTATCAAACATCACAACGTAACTGGGTGATTATAAAGATGCTCTACAGGTGTCTCTGATGGTGTTTGTTGAGTTGGCATAGATCGATATTAGGATTTGTCACTCCTATTGTCGGAGAGGTATCTCTCGGCCCTCTCGGTAATGCACATCACTATAAGACTTGCAAGCAATGTGACTAATGAGTTAGTTGCGGGATGATGCATTATAGAATGAGTAAAGAGACTTGCCGGTAATGAGATTGAACTAGGTATGATGATACCGACGATCGAATCTCGGGCAAGTAACATACATATGATAAAGGGAACAACGTATATTGTTGTGCGGTTTGACAGATAAAGACCTTTATAGAACATGTAGGAGCCAATATGAGCATCCAGGTTCTGCTATTGATTATTGACCGGAGATGTGTCTCGGTCATGTCTACATAGTTCTCGAACCTGTAGGGTCTGCACGCTTAACGTTCGATGACGATTTGTATTATGAGTTATGTGATTTGATGTACCGAAGGTTGTTTGGAGTCCTGGATGAGATCACGGACATGACAAGGAGTCTCGAAATGGTCGAGATGTAAAGATCGATATATTGGAAGGCTATATTCGGACATCAGAAAGGTTCCGAGTGATTCGGGTATTTTTCGGAGAACCGAGGAGTTACGGGAATTCACCGGGGAGTTACGGGAATTCATCGGGGGAAGTATTGGGCCTTATTGGGCTTTAGTGGAAAGGAGAGAAGGGCCACAAGGGGAGGCAGCATGCCCCCCATGGGCTGGTCTGAATTGGACTAGGAGGGGGCGGCGCCCCCCTGTTTCCTTCTCCCTCTCCCTTTCCCTCTCCTTCCTTCTTCTCCTACTTGGAATAGGAAAGGGGGAAACCTACTCCTACTAGGAGTAGGAATCCCCCCATTGGGTGCACCCCTTGAGGCCGGCCCTCCTCCTCCTCCCCTCCTTTATATACGGGGGAGGGGGCACCCCATAGACACACAAGATTTGTCTTAGCCGTGTGCGGTGCCCCCCTCCACAGTTTTCCACCTCGGTCATATTGTCGTAGTGCTTAGGCAAATCCCTGCATCGGTAACTTCATCATCACCGTCACCACGCCGTCGTGCTAACGAAACTCTCCCTTGGCCTCAACTGGATCAAGAGTTCGAGGGACGTCACCGAGTTGAACGTGTGCATATCGCAGAGGTGCCGTGCGTTCGGTACTTGGATCGGTTGGATCGCGGAGATGTTCGACTACATCAACCGCGTTACTAAACGCTTCCGATTTCGGTATACGAGGGTACGTAGACACACTCTCCCCTCTCATTGCTATGCATCTCCTAGATAGATCTTGCGTGATTGTAGGAAATTTTTGAAATACTGCCTTCCCAACAGTGTCATCAGAGCCAGGTCTATGCGTAGATGTTCTACGCATGAGTAGAACACAAAGGAGTTGTGGGCGTGGGTATATACATATTGCTTGCCGTCACTAGTTATTTCTTGATTCAGCGGTATTGTTGGATGAAGCGGCCCAGATGGACATTACATGACCACGTTCATGAGACTGGTTCTACCGACGTGCTTTGCACACAGGTGGCTGGCGGGTGTCTGTTTCTCCAACTTTAGTTGAATCGGATTCAATGAACAGGGTTCTTTCTGAAGATCAAAAAGCAATCACTATACTGATACGTCTCCGACGTATCTATAATTTTTGATTGTTCCATGCTATTATATTATCAACCTTGGATGTTTTATATGCATTTATATGCTATTTTATATGATTTTGGGGACTAACCTATTAACCTAGAGCCCAGTGCCAGTTTCTGTTTTTTCCTTGTTTTAGAGTATCACAGAAAAGGAAAATCAAATGGAGTCCAATTGACCTGAAACTTCACGGAACTTATTTTTGGACCAGAAGAAGCCCACGGAGTATCGGAGTTGGACCAGGAGAGTCCCAGGCTGCCCATGAGGGTGGGGGGTGCGCCCACCCCCGTGCCTCGTGGACAGCCCAGAGGTCCACCGACGTACTTCTTCCTCCCATATATACCCATATACCCTAAAAACTTCGAGGAGCACAATAGATCGGGAGTTCCGCCGCCAGAAGCCTCCGTAGCCACCGAAAACCAATCTAGACCCATTCCGGCACCCTGCCGGAGGGGGGGAATCCCTCTCTGGTGGCCATCTTCATCATCACGGTGCTCTCCATGACGAGGAGGGAGTAGTTCTCCCTCGGGGCTGAGGGTATGTACCAGTAGCTATGTGTTTGATCTCTCTCTCTCTCTCGTGTTCTTGAGGTGATACGATCTTGATGTATCGAGAGCTTTGGTATTATAGTTGGATCTTATGATGTTTCTCCCCCTCTACTCTCTTGTAATGGATTGAGTTTTCCCTTTGAAGTTATCTTATCGGATTGAGTCTTTAAGGATTTGAGAACACTTGATGTATGTCTTGAGTGGGATACCCGTGGTGACAATGGGGTATTCTATTGATTCACTTGATGTATGTTTTGGTGATCAACTTGCGGGTTCCGCCCATGAACCTATGCATAGGGGTTGGCACACGTTTTCGTCTTGACTCCCCGGTAGAAACTTTGGGGCACTCTTTGAGGTTCTATGTGTTGGTTGAATAGATGAATCTGAGATTGTGTGATGCATATCGTATAATCATACCCACGGATACTTGAGGTGACATTGGAGTATCCAGGTGACATTAGGGTTTTGGTTGATTTGTGTCTTAAGGTGTTATTCTAGTACAAACTCTAGGGATGTTTGTGACACTTATAGGAATAGCCCAACGGATTGATTTGAAAGAATAACTTTGAGGTGGTTTCGTACCCTACTGAGGGAGTCCTGGATTAGGGTGTATCCGGACAGCCGGATTATATCCTTTGGCCGGACTGTTGGATTATGAAGATACAAGATTGAAGACTTCTTCTCGTGTCCGGATGGAACTCTACTTGGCGTGGAAGGCAAGCTAGGCAATACGGATATGTATATCTCCTCCTTTGTAACCGACCCTGTGTAACCCTAGCCCCCTCCGGTGTCTATATAAACCGGAGGGTTTTAGTCCGTAGGACAACATACAATCATACCATAGGCTAGCTTCTAGGATTTAGCCTCTCCGATCTCGTGGTAGACCAACTCTTGTAATACTCATATCATCAAGAATAAATCAAGCAGGACGTAGGGTTTTACCTCCATCAAGAGGGCCCGAACCTGGGTAAAACATCGTGTCCCCTGCCTCCTGTTACCATCCGCCTTAGACGCACAGTTCGGGACCCCCTACCCGAGATCCGCCGGTTTTGACACCGACATTGGTGCTTTCATTGAGAGTTCCTCTGTGTCGTCGCCGTTAGGCTTGATGGTTCCTACGATCATCGATAGTGATGCAGTCCAGGGTGAGACTTTTCTCCCCAGACAGATCTTTGTGTTCGGCGGCTTCGCACTATGGACCAACTCGCTTGGCATCTGGAGCAGATCGAAAGTTACGCCCCTGGCCACCAGGTCAGGTTTGGAAGCTTAAACTACACGGCCGATATCCGCGGAGACTTGATCTTCGACGGATTCGAGCCCCTGCCTTGTGCGCCGCGCGGTCACGGTGAGTACGATTTAGCTCTACCATCGGACCGTATTCAGGAGATCGCACCAGCAGCCGCTCCGAGCCTCAATTCGGAGCCAGTTGTGCCATCCATGGATGGGTGGATAGACCCCGTCACGGAGGCCATATCCTCAGCGGCGATCGAGCCGAATATTGACCTTACCCTTCACGAGAGCCGCGTTGCCAAACTACCGGATCCTTCTCCGGCCACGGGCTCCGAACCGCCTACGCCCATCGAATCCGATTGGGCGCCGATCATGGAGTTTATCTCTGCGGATATTTTTCAGCACTCGCCCTTTGGCGACATACTGAACTCATTAAGGTCTCTCTCCTTGTCAGGAGAGTCCTGCCCGAACTACGTCCGGCGGGATTGGGATGCGGATGACGAAGAAATTCGCCGCCCACCCACCACCCACTTAGTAGCCACTGTCGATGATTTAACTGACATGCTCGACTTCGACTCCGAAGACATCGACGCAATGGACGACGATGCGGGAGGCGAAGAGGAACCACTGCCCACAGGGCACTGGACACCCACTTCATCACATGACGTATACATGGTGGACACACCTAAAGAAAATAACGACGAGGAATGGAAGGACGTAGCGAAGGGTTGTTCCCTCGAGAAGCAGTAAAAACGGCGGCGTAAACGCCGCTCCAAATCCCGCCTCGGCAGAAATAATGATCACATAGACCCGGCGTTAGAGCAGGGTGAACCATTTCCCGACCACGGCAACACGGAAAATCAAGCCGAACAACCCAACCCCGTCGAAGATAACAGTCCGGACGACATCACACCGGACAGGCGCCAGGAGCAACATAATGCCCACCAAAGGCTTGTTGCCACGGCGAGGAGTCTGAAAAAACAGAAGCAAAGTCTCAAGGCTGCACAAGACACACTCAAAATCAAATGGAGTGAAGTACTCAACACTGCAACGAAATACGGCAGTAATCGCCACACCAAGAGCTATCCGAAGCGAAAGTTGCTACCCGAATTTGATGAGGAGGCCTTAGATCCTCCACAATTAAAAAATAAAACGACCATCTGATCGGATAGACGACCTCATAGCCAACATAAAGCGGCAATCGACGCCACACATAAACCAGTACGCGATCCGTGTAAGGGCTCGCATCAAAAGGACGGCGCAACCAGATCCATCTATGGACCACGCAGGCACGCTCCAACATACAATGCAACACAACAAACATCCGAACACCATGGTACACCCAAATACATGGGTGCCGCACACCCTCTATGTTTCACCGACGAGGTGCTGGATCATGAATTTCCAGAGGGATTCAAACCCGTAAACATAGAGGCGTACGACGGAACAACAGACCCTGGGGTCTGGATTGAGGACTACATCCTCCATATCCATATGGCTCGAGGAGATGATCTCCACGCCATCAAGTACTTACCCCTCAAGCTCAAAGGGCCAGCTCGGCACTTGCTTAAAAGCCTCCCGGAAACTCCATCGAAAGCTGGAAAGAGCTCGAAGACGCCTTTCGGGCAAATTTTCAAGGGACATATGTCCGACCACCGGATGCAGTCGATTTAAGTCATATAACTCAACATCCCGGTGAGTCAGCCCGAAAACTTTGGAACATGTTCCTCACTAAAAAGAACCAAATAGTTGACTATCCGGACGCCGAAGCCTTAGCAGCCTTCAAGCATAGCGTTCGAGACAAATGGCTTGCCAGACACCTCGGTCAAGAAAAGTCGAGAACAATGGCAGCATTAACAAGCCTCATGACCCATTTTTGCGCGGGCGAAGACAGCTGGTTAGCCTGATGCAGCACCAGCGACCCAAGTACATCCGAAGTTAGGCATGGAAACGGGAAATCATGACGCAGCAAGAATAAGCGCCGGAATAAAGAAGACAGCCCGAAGAGCACGGCGGTAAACACCGGATTTACAAGCTCTCGGCCAGGGCAGCAGAAGCCGCCCTCCAAAGGCAACAGAGATGAATTGTCCAGCCTAAACAAAATTCTGGACCAAATATGTCAGATCCATAGCACCCCTGATAAACCTGCAAATCATACCCACAAAGAATGTTGGGTCTTCAAACAGTCCGGCAAGCTCAACGCCGAACACAAGGGGCAGGATACACCAAGTGCAGACGAGGACGAGCCTCACAAGCAAAGCACAGGGGAACAGAAGAAATTCCCACCAGAAGTCAAAACAGTCAACGTGTTACACGTGATAAAAGGGAGAGACAAAGCGACACCTTTAGAGGAACATGCCCCAGGGCCTATCACCGCGGAGCTCTGCCACTGGTCGTCCCAACCGATCACCTTCGACCATCGGGATTACTCGGCAAGTATCTGGCGTGCAGGATGGGCTGCCTTGGTATTAGATCCAATAATTGATGGATACCACTTCACCCGAGTCCTGATGGACGGCGGCAGTAGTTTAAATCTGATATATCAGGACACAGTCCGCAAAATGAGGATAGACCCAACAAAAATTTGCTGCAGCAATGCTACCTTTAAAGGAGTAACGCCAGGCCCGGAGGCTCATTGTAGGGGCTCCCTGCTACTAGAGGTTATATTCGGCTTCCTCGATAACTTCTGCAGCGAAAATTTAACTTTCCACGTCACTCCGTTCCAAAGTGGCTATCAAGCACTACTCGGACGTGAAGCTTTCACTCGCTTTAACGCAATACTGCATTACGCTTCCCTCAAGCTCAAGATGCCCGGTCCAGGCGACATCATTACAGTAAATGGAAATATTGAGCGCTCTTTGCGCGCCGAAGACGGTGCGGCCGCCTTGGCTGCCGCACACTAAACGGCCTCACCAACTCAAGCATTTGACAGGTCGTTAAGACCACGGACATGGCTAGACGAGTCCGGCTCAGCTATATGTAATTAATACAGGTTTGATGGCTATACCCCTATTACAATACAAGGGGCTCAACGCGCGCGCAAAAGTGGCAATAAGGCTCAGTACCCGGTTTACACCATAAAGACCGAATACCTTAGGGAGTGTTCGGCGTCGCGAGTTTGGCCTTATATGCATCAGCTCCGAATCATGTCTTTGGTCAAATGTTGGGTTTGCCCGGCTCCTGTGTTTTGCTGCCTTATGTTCCGCTCTATCGGCTAAGGCGGCACCAGGAGAACTACTGCGATTGTGCCCTGGTTCATCTGGACGAGCACCTCAGTAGAGAAAGCCGAAAACTGACTGTCATGATATAGCGTGAGACTGGTCAACCACTCGATGACCTATTGGAATCTTCGGGATTCCTCCGCATTAACGAAGGGCCGTTTCCCGGCCAGGCATGTACGCACCCCGAATCTAGACGAGTGCAGAGCCACTAGGGGCTATATAGTAGTCCCACTGTCAAACTCCTATGGCTAAGTGAAAGTGTTAAAGCATTATAGTCCGGTTGCCTAGTTTGTTGCGCTACCACCTCCTTATTAGGACCAAGACGTTGGATTAAGTGTGAATACGCGTCTTCTGCGAACACCCCGGCATTATATGTGTGGGGGCTGAAGCCGACGACTACAATCTTTCAGGTTATACACATGTATACATAAACGGCCGCACAGGAGGCATCACAATACTTTCGGGAAAAAGTATAAATAAAGCCTTGATAAATTCAATAAAACATTGTTTTTACAATGGGAATACATGTCACTCAAACATAACATTCTTCGAGCATTGGGCCTCTATCGTACGAGCGCCCTCAAGAACTTCTTCAAAATAGTGCTCGGCAGCCACTCGGCCTATGGCCGAACCCTGCGCTGCGACAGTGGTGGCATCCATTTCCGCCCAGTATGTTTTGACATGGGCAAGGGCCATCCGCGAGCCTTCTATGCACGCCGACCTCTTCATCGCATTAATGTGCGGCACCACACCAAGGAACTGCTGCACCAAGCTAAAATAGATGTTCGACTTTGGCCTTTCCGACCACAGATGATCCACGACAGACCTCATGGCGAGTCCGGACAATCTATTGAGTTCGGCCCATTCAGCAAGCTGATCAGTCAGTGGAAGCGGACGCTCTGGAATGTTAAATTGCGACCAGAACAACTTGTCCACTTCACGGTCTGTCTGATCTCGGAAGTATTCGGCCGCATCGACAGCGCTCGCCGCCTAGTCCAGATATGCGTCGGCCGAACTCCACTGCCGATCCAGAGGGGCATACCGCGGATCGCCGAACTTCCTCCGCAGCATAAAGGGCTTCCCAGCCACAATGTCCCCGGCTTCACGCAGTTCCTCCTTCTTCGCTCTCACTGCAGAGCGGGTGTCTTTGGTCGCCATTGTGGCCTTTTCAAGGTCCATAGCCTTCGCCCGGTTTTCTTCTTCAAGAAACTGGCAGCGGTCGGCAGTGTCTTTTAACTTCTCAGCCATTTTGGCCATTTTCTCTTTGCTCTTGCTATGAGCGGCCTTCTCGTCTTTCAACTCTTCGGCCGCCTTCAAAGCGGCCGCATTACTACTCCTTGCTTGCTCCTTGGCTCGGGCAAGCTCCGCCCGCAGGGCCTCCACGGTGGCAGCTCCATCTGCAGTCACAACATATTAAAGATACCGGCATTACACTGCTCTTACTATGTGACATTCACTATAAATATCACCTACCCTATGCCTCGTCAAGCCGCTTGTTAACAAGCTCGATGTGGGCATCCGCCGCATCAAGTCGCCGTTCTAGTTCGGCAACCCCATCAGTCTGGCTAGCCACCGGAGCTTCAGACACCTGCACATAACGACAGTCTGGTTATTACCTGGGACTACGATCCTCTGTTCGCCGCCATTCTCAATGACAACCATAGTCTCAGGGGCTATTATCTACACAGGGCACACCTAAAAATGTGCGGATGCATATCATTTCACGTACCTCAAAGCCCGTCAATAGACTCATAAAGGCTTCATGCAACCCGCTTTCGCGGACGAAATCCTTTCAATCACCATACCCATCAATGTACGGTGCTCTTCTGAGATAGTGGCTCACCCTAGCAGATCCCTCAGTGCGTTCGACCGCACACCAGACGGTGCCGGATTCTTTTGGTTGCTCTCTTCAAGAGCCGGATACTAAGGGCTTCGGATGACCATGGGATTACCTTCTGGTCTTGCCGGATCCGGAGAAACTCTCCGTGATGACACTTCAAGGTCGCCCGCTTCTTGAGCCGGGGAGTCCGGGGGAGGCGTTTCGCTCTCCATCATCTCCGGAAGAAGATCCCCCGAAGACGAGCTCTGCTAAGAAGGGCTCAGATCCGAACTGCAACATAGATGCCTCGGTTATCTTCCTCAGAAGTAAGGTAGAATATCTTCACTATTAAGTACTTTTTGATTACTTACAACTCGTTAGAGGGCTGATCCCCGCACGGACTTTGTGCGGAAAGAGCACCCTCTGAGACGGGACCCTCTGGTGGAGTTTTCTTCTCCCGTTTGGAAACCTTGGTTTCCGGGTCATCAGAGGTAGTCCTTTTCCTCCCCCGGGGCGAGGGAATGTCAGATTCCTTCCCTTGGTTATCCTCCCTCACGGAGGCGCTCGTTCCCTCGGTTGGAACAGGTAGCGGTGGAGGCCCGCTTTGTCCCTCTCTATTCCCCCTTCATCTTCCTTTGAGGGCACCGGGCAGGGTGCTGGCTCGAGCATCTTTTCCAGCACCGGATTGTCCAAGCCTTCGGGAAGGGGGCCGAACACCGGATCATCTTCTCCTTTGTTATCCAGTCCTGGTCAAAGAGCGATCCTTCAGAATGATGTCATGATAAAAGAAAGACAGTGTGTTCAGCTGGAGGATTACTTACTTGGGCCACGGTGCGGTTGCTGCTCAGGCCCACGTCCTCGGAGGTGTCCGGACACTCTATTTGGGGTCTGAAGAACGACTTGTACATCTCCTCGTGCGTCAGGCCGAGGAAATTCTGAATAGCGCGCGGTCCTTCTGGGTTGAAGTCCCATAAACGGAGGGGCCGGCTTTTGCAAGGCTGGACTTGATGAACCAGCATGACTTGCACTACCATAACCAAACTAAAATCTCCCTCGAAGAGATCCCGTATGCAGCTTTGCAGTATGGGCACATCCTTGGCTGGACCCCAGCTCAGCCCCCTGCTGATCCATGACATCAGTTGTGGTGGAGGCCCCGAGCGAAAGGCGGGGGAAGCTACCCACTTGGCACTTCTGGGAGCGGTGATGTAGAACCACTCCCGTTGCCATAATCCGGACACCTATGGAAAGGAACCATTTGGCCACGGAGCTCCGGCAATCTTGCTTATTAATGCACCTCCGCACGCTGCATACTGCCCCTCGACCGTCTTCGGCTTCACATCAAAGGTCTTGAGCCACAGGCCAAAGTGAGGGGTAATGCGGAGGAAGGCCTCACATACGACAATAAATGCCGAGATGTGGAGAAAGGAATCCAGGGCTAGGTCATGGAAATCAAGCCCGTAATAGAACATCAAACCCCTAACGAAGGGATCCAGAGTGAGGCCTAGTCCTCGAAGGAAGTGGGGGATGAACACGACGTCTTCATTGGGTTCAGGAGTAGGGACGACCTTCCCTTGGGCGGGCAGCCGATGCAAAACTTCGGCGGTCAGGTATCTTGCCTCCCTCAACTTCTTGATCCTCTTCCGTGATGGAGGAGGGCATCCACCGGCCCTGGAGGCTGGATCCGGACATGATTGAAGGTCCGAAGCACCTGACCTAGGCTTTGGGTGTTAGAACTCAAGGCGGGAGAAGGATTTGATTGAGCATGTGAGGGAAAAAGTAAAAGCCTTGACCCTTTATAAAGAGAGTGAATATCAAGTGTCCTCCTCGTGGCCGTTTGGGACTAGCGTAAAATCTAGGAGTCCTAGGCGTGGTTGGGTTACCCACGACCGTATTGATGAGAATCCCATAATAAGGGGGACACGATCTCTACTTTGACAAGACGTGTCAAGAAACTGCCTCGCGTTATGTGCGGGGCTAGTTAAAGAAAAATAGTTTGAATAATCACCGAGCCATGGCGTCATGTCATGTTGCCAAAACATGTCAGCAGATTAGATTTGTGGAAATATTATTCTCTCTACGATCGTATGTGGAACTTATTTTCCAGGGTCGGACACTATCCTTGTATTAAAATTCTTCTGTGGTGTATTCGAAGGAGGAACCCGCCTTGCAATGCTGAAGACAATACTGCATGCCGGACTCATCGTCATTGAAGCCTGGTTCAGGGGCTACTGAGGGAGTCCTAGATTAGGGGGTATCCGGACAGCCGGATTATATCCTTTGGCCGGACTGTTGGACTATGAAGATACAAGATTGAAGACTTCGTCTCGTGTCTGGATGGAACTCTACTTGGCGTGGAAGGCAAGCTAGGCAATACGGATATGTATATCTCCTCCTTTGTAACCGACCTTATGTAACCCTAGCCCCATCCGGTGTCTATATAAACCGGAGGGTTTTAGTCCGTAGGACAACATACAATCATACCATAGGCTAGCTTCTAGGGTTTAGCCTCTCCGATCTCGTGGTAGATCAACTCTTGTAATACTCATATCATCAAGAATAAATCAAGCAGGACGTAGGGTTTTACCTCCATCAAGAGGGCCCGAACCTGGGTAAAACATCGTGTCCCCTGCCTCCTGTTACCATCCGCCTTAGACGCACAGTTCGGGACCCCCTACCCGAGATCTGCCGGTTTTGATACCGACACCTACCATAATCTCTTCGTTTGTTCTCCGCTATTAGTGACTTTGGAGTGACTCTTTGTTGCATGTTGAGGGATAGTTATGTGATCCAATTATGTTATTATTGTTGAGAGAACTTGCACTAGTGAAAGTATGAACCCTAGGCCTTGTTTCCTAGCATTGCAATACCGTTTGTGCTCACTTTTATCAATAGTTACCTTGCTGTTTTTATATTTTCATATTACAAAAACCTTTTTCTACCATCCATATACCACTTGTATCACCATCTCTTCGCCGAATTAGTGTACCTATACAGTTTACCATTGTATTGGGTGTGTTGGGGACACAAGAGACTCTTTGTTATTTGGTTGCAGGGTTGCTTGAGAGAGACCATCTTCATCCTACGCCTCCTACGGATTGATAAACCTTAGGTCATCCACTTGAGGGAAATTTGCTACTGTCCTACAAACCTCTGCACTTGGAGGCCCAACAACGTCTACAAGAAGAAGGTTGTGTAGTAGACATCAAACTCTTTTCTGGCGCCGTTGCCGGGGAGGTTAGCGCTTGAAGGTATATCTTTAGATCTTGCAATCGAATCTTTTAGTTGCTTGTTTTATCACTAGTTTAGTGTAAAAGAAAATTACAAAAAAATAGAATTAAGTTTGCCTCATACGCTTCATCTTTTTAATATCTTTCATGAGTATGATGGTAAGGAAAATTGTGATCAAATGCTAGAAGAAGAAGTCTATAAAATGTTTGGCACTAAATCTTTGAATGGTGAGCATGATTGCAATGTTGTTTGTATGAATTCCTTGAATATCCATGATGCTAATGATATGCAAAGACACAAGCTTGGGGAAGCTATGTTTGATGAAGATGATATTTTTTGTCCCCCAAGTTTTGATGAGCAAATTTATTATGATGAAAGCATGCCTCCTATTTATGATGATTATATTGATGAAAGTGGATTTGGAGAGGTCATGACTTTATTTTGTGATGAATCCACTATTCTGGAAGAGGTTCCAATTAATTATGAGAACAAAGTTGCTATCTATGATGATTATTGTGATGACTTGTATGCTATAAAGAATAATGATATCCATGAAACTTCTCATCATGATTTTAGTTTTCAATTGGATTATGCCTCACATGATAATTATTTTGTTGAGTTTGCTCCCACTATTATTCATGAGAAGAATTTTGCTTGTGTGGAGAGTAATAAAAATTCTATGCTTGTGGCTCATAAAAATAATGGCTCATAAAAATTCATTCAGGATGCTACTGAAAATTATTATGAGGGAGGAACATATGCTTGTAGGAATTGCAATAATATCAAGTTTCCTCTCTATGTGCTTAAAGTTTTGAAGTTATGCTTGTTTTGCCCTCCTATGCTAGTTCATTATTGTTCCCATAAGTTGTTTGCTCACAAAATCCCTATGCATAGGAAGTGTGTTAGGCTTAAATGTGCTAGTTATATTCTTCATTATGCTCTCTTTATGTTACAATTCTTATCTTTTATGTGAGCATCGTTGAAATCATCATGCCTAGCTAGGGGCGTTAAACGATAGGGCTTGTTGGGAGGCAACCCAATTTTATTTTTGTTCCTTGCTTTTTGTTCCTGTTTAGTAATAAATAATTCATCTAGCCTCTGTTTAGATGTGGTTTTATGCTTTTAATTAGTGTTTGTGCCAAGTAGAATGAGGGAGTCCTAGATTAGGGGGTCTCCGGACAGCCGGACTATATCCTTTGGCCGGACTGTTGGACTATGAAGATACAAGATTGAAGACTTCGTCCCGTGTCCGGATGGGACTCTACTTGGTGTGGAAGGCAAGCTAGGCAATACGGATATGTATATCTCCTCCTTTGTAACGGACCTTGTGTAACCCGAGCCCCCTCCGGTGTTTATATAAACCGGAGGGTTTTAGTCCGTAGGACAAGATACAATCATACCATAGGCTAGCTTCTAGGGTTTAGCCTCTTTGATCTCGTGGTAGATCAACTCTTGTAATACTCATATCATCAAGAATAATCAAGCAGGACGTAGGGTATTATCTCCATCAAGAGGGCCCGAACCTGGGTAAACATCGTGTTCCCTGCCTCCTGTTACCATCCGCCTTAGACGCATAGTTCGGGACCCCCTACCCGAGATCCGCCGGTTTTGACACCGACATAGAACCTTTGGGAAGACTTGGGGAAAGTCTTTGAGATCTTGCTGTAAAAAACAGAAACTTTAGCACTCATGAGATTTGCTGCCATTTTTTTAATGGAGAGTGCTATTTAGTTAATTATTTTTGCAGATGATTAATAGACAAAATGCTCAGGTCCACCAATTTATTTGAGAATTTTATGAGTCCCAGAAGTATACGTTTGATACAGATTACTATAGACTGTTCTGTTTTTGATAGATTCTGCTTTCTATGTGTTGTTTGCTTATTTTGATGAATCTATGGCTAGTAAAAGAGTTTATAAACTATAGAGAAGTTGGAATACAGTAGATATTACACCAATATGAATTTAGAATGAGTTCACAACAGTACCTAAGTGGTGATTTATTTTCTTATACTAACAGAGCTTACGAGTTTTCTGTTAAGTCTTGTGTTGTGAAGTTTTCAAGTTTTGGGTAAAGATTTGATGGACTATGGAATAAGGAGTGGAAAGAGCCTAAGCTTGGGGATGCCCAAGGAACCCCAAGGTAATATTCAAGGACAACCAAAAGCCTAAGCTTGGGGATTCCCCAGAAGGCATCCCCTCTTTCCTCTTCGTTCATCGGTAACTTTACTTGGAGCTATATTTTTATTCACCACATGATATGTGTTTTGCTTGGAGCGTCATTTTATTTTCTTTAGTTTTGCTTGCTGTTTGAATAAAATACCAAGATCTGAAATTATTAAATGTTAGAGAGTCTTCATATAGTTGCATAATTGTTCGACTACTCATTGATCTTCACTTATATCTTTCGGAGTAGTTTGTCATTTGCTCTAGTGCTTCACTTATATCTTTTTAGAGCACGGTGGTGGTTTTATTTTATAGAAATAGATGAACTCTCATGCTTCACTTATATTATTTTGAGAGTCCTAAACAGCATGGTAATTTTCTTTGGTTATGAATTTAGTCCTAATATGATGGGCATCCAAGAGGGATATAATAAAAACTTTCATATAAAGTGCATTGAATACTATGAGAAGTTTGATACTTGATGATTGTTTTGAGATATGAAGATGGTGATATTAGAGTCATGCTAGTTGAGTAGTTGTGAATTTGAGAAATACTTGTGTTGACGTTTGTGATTCCCGTAGCATGCACGTATGGTGAACCGTTATGTGACGAAGTCGGAGCATGATTTGTTTATTGATTGTCCTCCTTATGAGTGGCAGTCGGGGACGAGCGATGGTCTTTTCCTACCAATCTATCCCCCTAGGAGCATGCACGTAGTACTTTGTTTTGATAACTAATAGATTTTTGCAATAAGTATGCGAGTTCTTTATGACTAATGTTGAGTCCATGGATTATACACACTCTCACCCTTCCACCATTGCTAGCCTCTCTAGTACCGCGCAACTTTCGCCGGTACCTTAAACCCACCATATATCTTCCTCAAAACAACCACCATACCTACCTATTATGGCATTTCCATAGCCATTCCAAGATATATTGCCATGCAACTTTCCACGTTCCGTTTATTATGACACACTTCATCATTGTCATAGTGCCTTGCATAATCATGTAGTCGACATGGTATTTGTGGCAAAACCACCATTCATAATTTTTCATACATGTCACTCTTGATTCATTGCTATCCCGGTATACCGCCGGAGGCATTCATATAGAGTCATACTTTGTTCTAGTATCGAGTTGTAATCTTTTAATTGTAAATAAATAGAAGTGTGATGATCATCATTAATAGAGCATTGTCCCCCAAAAAAGAGAAAGGCCAAATAAAAAAAGGGAAGGCCAAAAAAAAGAAAAAGAAAAGAAAGGGCAAATAAAAAAGAAAGGCCAAATAAAAAAATATAAAAAATATAAAAGGGACAATGCTACTATCCTTTTTTCCACACTTGTGCTTCAAAGTAGCACCATGATCTTCATGATAGAGAGTCTCTTATGTTGTCACTTTCATATACTAGTTGGAATTTTTCATTATAGAACTTGGCTTGTATATTCCAACAATGGGCTTCCTCAAATGCCCCAGGTCTTCGTGAGCAAGCAAGTTGGATGCACACCCACTTAGTTTCTTTTGTTGAGCTTTCATGCATTTATAGCTCTAGTGCATTCGTTGCATGGCAAATCCCTACTCACTTACATTGCGAAAGATAAAATATTATGCATTTAAAGTCAGTGAGAAATTATATGTGCAAGCTAAACCCTGTGTGTACACGAAAAATGAACATTTAACTTTTCGGTTTTGCCGCGTGTGAAGGTATTAATCCGCTATTTTTTCATTTATTGATCGAGAGCATTTAAGAGTTTTATTACGTTACCTTATGCCAGAGAAGGCCCAAGAATTATTCAATCTACTCTTCCTTTCAATCCTTCCAATCGAGACAATTTTAAGGTATGAAGTTTCTGATTATTCTAAGAAATATGAACAAAATTTTAAATTATCAACAGTTTTTTGAAAATTATGTACACTTTCGAAAAAACACGAACACAATATGAAAGGGAACGTCTTTTATAATTCACAAACATTTTCTGAAAACACCAACTTTTTTTTATAAAAACATGAATATTATTTGAATTTGTGAACATTTTTTTAACGACGAACATGTGTTCAAAATTCATATGATTTTTTTAAAAAAATGTGTATCTTTTATACACGAACATTATTTTTAATTTTGAAAATCTCAATAAAACATGAATATTTTTCAAATTTGGAGCATTTTCTGAAATGCCATTTTATTTTTAAAAATCTTGATCAATTTTGAAAAAAATAATTGTTTTAAATAAATGGGCAAATTTTTGCAAGTTCCGAATATTTTTTCAAAATAGCAACAAAATTTTGGAATTCTGAAATTTTTCCTAATTTTGTTTTCTTATTCTAAACATTTTTTGAGAATTTTCAATTTATGAAATTAATTATAAAACAAAAATAAACTTATAAGGGAAAAAAAGAGACAGGGAAACGAGAATAAAAATAAAAGTAAAACACAGAAAGAAAGAAAAATAAGCCAGCCCATCATTATTTGTCCTGTGGGAAACTCTGACTATTTGTTGCCCAGTGCGGTAAATAGAATTTTCACAGCTGCATGGACATAAAAATAAGTGGGCTGGCTTCGCTGGGCCACGCGCCGCCCACGTACGAAAATTCTTTTTCTAGTAGACAAACACATAAGAATTTAGTACCACCTTGGGTAGAAATTAATTTTTTTCGACGGTGAACGGATGAAAAAATTGGCGAACGCACCTTACTTTATTAGTAGGTATAGATTAATGGGCATCTCCATAGCCCGTTGATACGCCTATTTGATGTGAGACTATCTTCTCTTTTTTTCTCCACAACCACCATTCTATTCCACCTATAGTGCTATGTCCATGGCTCACGCTCATGTATTGAGTGAAGATTGAAAAAGTTTGAGAACATCAAAAGTATGAAACAATTGCTTGGCTTGTCATCGGGGTTGTGCATGATTTAAATACTTTGTGTGGTGAAGATGGAGCATAGCCAGACTATATGATTTTGCAGGGATAGCTTTCTTTAGCCATGTTATTTTGAGAAGACATGATTGCTTAGTTATGCTTGAATTATTATTATTTTTATGTCAATATTAAACTTTTGTCTTGAATCTTATGGATCTAAATATTCTTGCCACAATAAAGAATTACATAGAGAAATATGTTAGGTAGCATTCCACATCAAAAATTCTATTTTTTATCATTTACCTACTCGAGGACGAGCAGGAATTAAGCTTGGGGATGCTGATACGTCTCCAACGTATCTATAATTTTTGATTGTTCCATGCTATTATATTATCAACCTTGGATGTTTTATATGCTATTTTATATGATTTTTGGGACTAACCTATTAACCTAGAGCCCAGTGCCAGTTTCTGTTTTTTCCTTGTTTTAGAGTATCGCAGAAAAGGAAAATCAAACGGAGTCCAATTGACCTGAAACTTCACGGAACTTATTTTTGGACCAGAAGAAGCCCACGGAGTACCGGAGTTGGACCATGAGAGTTCTGGGCTGCGCACGAGGGTGGGGGCACGCCCACCCCCTGGGCGCGCCCCCCTGCATCGTGGACAGCCCGGAGGTCCACCGACGTACTTCTTCCTCCCATATATACCCATATACCCTAAAAACTTCGAGGAGCACAATAGATCGGGAGTTCCGCTGCCAGAAGCCTTCGTAGCCACCGAAAACCAATCTAGACTCGTTCCGGCACCCTGCCGGAGGGGGGGAATCCCTCTTCGGTGGCCATCTTCATCATCATGGTGCTCTCCATGACGAGGAGGGAGTAGTTCTCCCTCGGGGCTGAGGGTATGTACTAGTAGCTATGTGTTTGATCTCTCTCTCTCTCTCTTGTGTTCTTGAGGTGATATGATCTTGATGTATCGTGACCTTTGCTATTATAGTTGGATCTTATGATGTTTCTCCCCCTCTACTCTCTTGTAATGGATTGAGTTTCCCTTTGAAGTTATCTTATCGGATTGAGTCTTTAAGGATTTGAGAACACTTGATGTATGTCTTGCATGGGATACCCATGGTGACAATGGGGTATTCTATTGATTCACTTGATGTATGTTTTGGTGATCAACTTGCGGGTTCCGCCCATGAACCTATGCATAGGGGTTGGCACACGTTTTCGTCTTGACTCTCCGGTAGAAACTTTGGGGCACTCTTTGAGGTTCCGTGTGTTGGTTGAATAGATGAATCTGAGATTGTGTGATGCATATCGTATAATCATACCCACAGATACTTGAGGTGACATTAGGGTTTTGGTTGATTTGTGTCTTAAGGTGTAATTCTAGTACCAACTCTAGGGCTGTTTGTGACACTTATAGGAATAGCCCAACGGATTGATTGGAAAGAATAACTTTGAGGTGGTTTCGTACCCTACCATAATCTCTTCGTTTTTTCTCTGCTATTAGTGACTTTGGAGTGACTCTTTGTTGCATGTTGAGGGACAGTTATGTGATCCAATTATGTTATTATTGTTGAGAGAACTTGCACTAGTGAAAGTATGAACCCTAGGCCTTGTTTCCTAGCATTGCAATACCCTTTGTGCTCACTTTTATCAATAGTTACCTTGCTGTTTTTATATTTTTAGATTACAAAAACCTTTATCTACCATCCATATACCACTTGTATCACCATCTCTTCGCCGAATTAGTGCACCTATACAATTTACCATTGTATTGGGTGTGTTGGGGACACAAGAGACTCTTTGTTATTTGGTTGCAGGGTTGCTTGAGAGAGACCATCTTCATCCTACGCCTCCTACGGATTGATAAACCTTAGGTCATCCACTTGAGGGAAATTTGCTACTGTCCTACAAACCTCTGCACTTGGAGGCCCAACAACGTCTACAAGAAGAAGGTTGTGTAGTAGACATCATATACCACGTTGTGGTTTTTATGCTGTAGGTAAGAACGGTTCTTGCTAAGCCCGTAGCAGCCACGTAAAACTTGCAACAACAAAGTAGAGGATGTCTAACTTGTTTTTGCAGGGCATGTTGTGATGTGATATGGTCAAGACGTGATGAGATATAAATTGTTGTATAAGATGATCATGTTTTGTTAAAGTTATCGACAACTGGCTGGAGCCTTATGGTTGTCTCTTTATTGCATAAGATGCAAGCGCCATATAATTTCTTTACTTTATCGCTATGCGATAGCAATAGTTGCAAAAGCAATAGTTGGCGAGACGACCATGTGACGACACATTGATAAAGATCAAGATGATGGAGATCATGGTGTCATGCCGGCGACGATGGAGATCATGATGGTACTTTGGAGATGGAGATCAAAGGCACAAGATGATGATGGCCATATCATGTCACATATTTTGATTGCATGTGAGGTTTATCTATTATGCATCCTATTTTGCTTAGTACGACGGTAGCATTATGAGATGATCCCTTACTAAAATTTCAAGGTATAAGTGTTCTCCCTGAGTATGCACCGTTGCGATAGTTCGTCGTGCCGAGACACCATGTGATGATCGGGTGTGATAAGCTCTACATTCACATACAATGGGTGCAAGCCAGTTTTGCACACGCAGAATACTCGGGTTAAACTTGACGAGCCTAGCATAGGCAGATATGGCCTTGGAACACTAAGACCGAAAGGTCGAGCGTGAATCATATAGTAGATATGATCAACATAGTGATGTTGATCATTGAAAGCTACTCCATCTCACGTGATGATCGGACATGGTTTAGTTGATATGGATCACGTGATCACTTAGATGATTAGAGGGATGTCTATCTAAGTGGGAGTTCTTAAGTAATATGATTAATGGAACTTAAATTATCATGAACTTAGTCCTGATAGTATTTGCATATCTATGTTGTGGATCAATTGCTCGTGTATAGCTTCCCCGTTTTATTTATGATATGTTCCTAGAGAAAACTATGTTGAAGGATGTTAGTAGCAATGATGCGGACTAGCTCCGTGATCTGAGGATTATCCTCATTGCTACACAGAAGAAATATGTCCTCGATGCACCGCTAGGTGATGGACCTATTGCAGGAGCAGATGCAGACATTATGAACTTTTGGCAAGCAGATAAGATGTTCCAAGAGCTGAAATTGGTATTTCAGACTCATGCCCGAGTCGAGAGGTATGAGACCTCTGACAAGTACTTTGCCTACAAGATGGAGGAGAATAGCTCAACCAGTGAGCATGTGCTCAGAATGTCTGAGTACTACAATCGCTGGAATTAAGTGGGAGTTAATCTTCCAGATAAGAAAGTGATTTACAGAGTTCTCTAGTCACTATCACCAAGTTACTGGAACTTCGTGATGAACTATAATATGCAAGGGATGATGAAAACGATTCCCGAGCTCTTCGTGATGCTGAAATCGATGAAAGTAGAAATCAAGAAAAGCATCAAATGTTGATGGTTGACAAGACCACAAGTTTCAAGTAAAAGGGCAAGGGAAAGAAAGGGAACTTCAGGAAGAATGGCAAGCAAGTTGCCACTCCCATGAAGAAGCCCAAATCTAGACCCAAGCCTGAAACTGAGTGCTTCTACTATAAAGGAAATGGTCACTGGAAGTGGAACTGCCCTAGATACTTGGCGGATAAGAAGGATGGCAAGGTGAACAATGGTATATTTGATATACATGTTATTGATGTGTACTTTACTGGTGTTTATAGCAACCCCTCAGTATTTGATGCTGGTTCAGTTGCTAAGAGTAGTAACTCAAACGGGAGTTGCAAAATAAATAGAGACTAGTTAAGGGCGAGGTGATGATGTAAGTTGGAAGTGATTCCAAGGTTGATAAGATCACCATTGCACACTATCTTTACCTTCGGGATTAGTGTTGAACCTAAAATAAATATTATTTGGTGTTTGCGTTGAGCATAAATATGATTGGATCATGTCTATTGCAATACGGTTATTCATTTAAGTCAAAGAATAATTGTTGTTCTATTTACATGAATAAAACCTTCTATGGTCATACACTCAATATAAATGGTTTATTGAATCTCGATCGTAGTGATACACATATTCATAATATTGAAGCCAAAAAGATGCAAAGTTAATAATGATAGTGCAACTTATATGTGGCACTGCCGTTTAGGTCATATTGATGTAAAGCGCATGAAGAAACTCCATGCCGATGGACTTTTGGAATCACTTGATTATGAATCACTTGGTGCTTGCGAACCTTGCCTCATGGGCAAGATGACTAAGACTCCGTTCTTCGGAACAATGGAGCGAGCAACAGACTTGTTGGAAAATACATACTGATGTGTGCGGTCCAATGAGTGTTGAGGCTCGTGGCGGGTATCGTTATTTTCTGACCTTTATAGATGATTTGAGAAGATATGGGTATATCTACTTGATGAAACATAAGTCTGAAACATTTGAAAAGTTCAAAGAATTTCAGAGTAAAGTGGAAAATCATCGTAACAAGAAAATAAAGTTTCTACGATCTGATTGCAGAAACAAATATTTGAGGTACGAGTTTGGTCTTCATGTGAAACAATGTGGAATAGTTTTGCAACTCACGCCACCTGGAACACCACAATGTAATGGTGTGTTCGAACGTCGTAACTGCACTTTATTAGATATGGTGCGATCTATGATGTCTCTTACTGATTTAGCGCTATCATTTTGGGTTATGCATTAGAGACAGTTGCATTCACGTTAAAAAGGGCACCATCCAAATCCGTTGAGACGACACCGTGGTTTAGCAAGAAACCTAAGTTGTCGTTTCTTAAAGTCTGTGGTTGCGATGCTTATGTGAAAAAGTTTCAGCCTGATAAGCTGAAACCCAAATCGGAGAAGTGTTTCTTCATAGGATACCCCAAAGAAACTGTTGGGTACACCTTCTATCACAGATCCGAAGGCAAGATCTTTGTTGCTAAGAGTGGATCCTTTCTAGAGAAGGAGTTTCTCTCGAAAGAAGTGAGTGGGAGGAAAGTAGAACTTGATGAGGTAATTGTACTTGCTCCCTTATTGGAAAGTAGTTCATCACAGAAATCAGTTCCAGTGATTCCTACACCAATTATTGAGGAAGCTAATGATGATGATCATGAAACTTTTGATCAAGTTACTACCGAACCTCGTAGGTCAGCCAGAGTAAGATCCGCACTAGAGTGGTATGGTAATCCTGTTCTGGAGGTCCTGTTACTTGACCATGACGAACGTACGAACTATGAGGAAGTGATGATGAGCCCAGATTCCACAAAATGGCTTGAGGCCATGAAATCTGAGATAGAATCCATGTATAAGAACAAAGTGTGGAATTTGGTGGACTTGCCCGTTGATCGGGAAGCCATTGAGAATAAATGGATCTTCAAGAGGAAGACGGACGCTGATAGTAGTGTTACTATCTACAAAGCTCGAATTGTCGAAAAAAGTTTTCGACAAGTTCAAGGTGTTGACTACGATGAGATTTTCTCACTCGTAGTGATGCGTAAGTCTGTCCGAATCATGTTAGCAATTGCCACATTTTATGAAATCTTGTAAATGGATGTCAAAACTACATTCCTTAATGGATTTCTTAAAGAAGAGTTGTATATGATACAACAAGAACGCTTTGTCAATCCTAAAGGTGCTAACAATGTGTGCAAGCTCTAGCGATCCATCTATGGACTGGTGCAAACATCTTGGAGTTGGAATATACGCTTTGATGAGTTGATCAAAGCATATTGTTTTATACAGACTTACGGTGAAGCCTGTATTTACAAGAAAGTGAGTGGGAGCACTACAGCCTTTCTGATAAGTATATGTGAATGACACATTGTTGATCGGAAATAATGTAGAATTTTCTAGAAAGCATAATGGAGTATTTGAAAGGATATTTTCAAAGAAAGACCTCAGTGAAGCTGCTTACATATTGAGCATCAAGATCTATAGAGATAGATCAAGATGCTTGATAATTTTTTTCAATGAGTACATACCTTGACAAGTTTTTGAAGTAGTTCAAAATGGATTAGTCAAAGAAGGAGTTATTTCCTGTGTTGCAAGGTGTGAAGTTGAGTAAAGACTCAAAACCCGACCATGACAGGAAATAGAAAGAGAATGAAAAGTCATTTCCTATGCCTCAGTCATAGGTTCTATAAAGTATGATATGTTGTGTACCAGACCTATTATGTACCTCACCATGAGTTTGGCAAGAGGGTACAATTGTGATCCAGGAGTGGATCATTTGACAACGGTCAAAATTATCCTTAGAAGACTAAGGAGTTATTTCTCGGTTATGGAGGTGATAAAAAGTTCATCGTAAAGAGTTACGCCGATGCAACCTTTTACACCGATCTGGATGACTCTAAGTCTCGATCTAGATACATATTGAAACTGGGAGCGATTAGCTAGAGTAGCTCCATGTAGAGCATTGTAGACATAGAAAATTTGCAAAATACATACGGCTCTGAATGTGGCAGACCCGTTGACTAAACTTCTCTCACAAGCAAAACATGATCACTCTTTGGGTGTTAATCACATAACAATGTGAACTAGATTATTGACTCTAGTAAACCCTTTGGGTATTGGTCATATAGCGATGTGAACTATAGAGTGTTAAATCACATGACGATGTAAACTATTGGTGTTAAATCACATGGCGATGTGAACTAGATTATTGACTCTAGTGCAAGTGGGAGACTGAAGGAAATATGCCCCAGAGGCAATAATAAAGTTGTTATTTATATTTCCTTATATCATGATAAATGTTTATTATTCATGCTAGAATTGTATTATCTGGAAACTTGATACATGTGTGAATACATAGACAAACAGAGTGTCCTAGTATGCCTCTACTTGACTAGCTCGTTAATCAAAGATGGTTAAGTTTCCTAGCCATAGACATGTGTTGTCATTTGATGAACGGGATCACATCATTAGAGAATGATGTGATGGACAAGACCCATCCGTAAACAATGTGAACTAGATTATTGACTCTAGTAAACCCTTTGGGTATTGGTCATATAGCGATGTGAACTATAGAGTGTTAAATCACATGACGATGTAAACTATTGGTGTTAAATCACATGGCGATGTGAACTAGATTATTGACTCTAGTGCAAGTGGGAGACTGAAGGAAATATGCCCCAGAGGCAATAATAAAGTTGTTATTTATATTTCCTTATATCATGATAAATGTTTATTATTCATGCTAGAATTGTATTATCTGGAAACTTGATACATGTGTGAATACATAGACAAACAGAGTGTCCTAGTATGCCTCTACTTGACTAGCTCGTTAATCAAAGATGGTTAAGTTTCCTAGCCATAGACATGTGTTGTCATTTGATGAACGGGATCACATCATTAGAGAATGATGTGATGGACAAGACCCATCCGTTAGCTTAGCATTATGATCGTTTAGTTTATTGCTATTGCTTTCTTCATGACTTATACATGTTCCTATAACTACGAGATTATGCAACTTCCGAATACTGGAGGAACACTTAGTGTGCTATCAAACGTCACAATGTAACTGGGTGATTATAAAGATGCTCTATAGGTGTCTCCGATGGTGTTTTTTGATTTGGCAAAGATCGAGATTAGGATTTGTCACTCCGATTGTCGGAGAGGTATCTCTAGGCCCTCTCGGTAATGCACATCACTATAAGCCTTGCAAGCAATGTGACTAATGAGTTAGTTGTGGGATGATGCATTACGGAACGAGTAAAGAGACTTGCCAGTAATGAGATTGAACTAGGTATGATGATACCGACGATCGAATCTCGGGCAAGTAACATACCGATGACAAAGGGAACAACGTATATTGTTGTGCGGTTTGACCGATAAAGATCTTCATAGAATATGTAGGATCCAATATGAGCATCCAGGTTCCTCTATTGGTTATTGACCGGAGATGTGTCTCGGTCATGTCTACATAGTTCTTGAACCCGTAGGGTCCGCACGCTTAACATTCGATGACGATTTGTACTATGGGTTATGTGATTTGATGTACCGAAGGTTGTTCGGAGTCCCGGATGAGATCACGGACATGACTAGGTGTCTCGAAATGGTCGAGACATAAAGATAGATATATTAGAAGGTTATATTCGGACATCGGAAAGGTTCCGAGTGATTCAGGTATTTTTCGGAGAACGGGGGAGTTACAGGAATTCACCGGGGGAAGTATTGGGCCTTATTGGGCTTTAGTGGAAAAGAGAGAAGGGCCACAAGGGGAGGCAGCGCGCGCCCCATGGGCTGGTCTGAATTGGACTAGGAGGGGGCGGCGCCCCCCTCTTTCCTTCTCCCTCTCCCTCTCCTTCCTTCTTCTCCTACTTGGAATAGGAAAGGGGGAAACCTACTCCTACTAGGAGTAGGTATCCCCCCTTGTGCGCACCCCTTGAGGCCGGCCCTCCTCCTCCTCCCCTCCTTTGTATACGGGGGAGGGGGCACCCCATAGACACACAAGATTTGTCTTAGCCGTGTGCAGTGCCCCCTCCATAGTTTTCCCCCTCGGTCAGTAGTGCTTAGGTGAAGCCCTGCGTCAGTAACTTCATCATCACCGTCACCACGCCGTCATGCTGGCGAAACTCTCCCTCGGCCTCAACTGGATCAAGAGTTTGAGGGACGTCACCGAGCTGAACGTGTGCAGATCGCGGAGGTGCCGTGTGTTCGGTACTTGGATCGGTTGGATTGCGGAGACGTTCGACTACATCAACCGCGTTACTAAATGCTTCCGCTTTCGGTCTACGAGGGTACGTAGACACACTCTCCCCTCTCGTTGCTATGCATCTCCAAGATAGATCTTGCGTGATCAAAGGAAAATTTTGAAATACTGCTACCTCTTGAGCACTGCGTTGGTTTTCCCTTGAAGAGGAAAGGGTGATGCAAGAAAGTAGCGTAAGTATTTCCCTCAGTTTTTGAGAACCAAGGTATCAATCCAGTAGGAGGCCACACGCAAGTCCCTCGTACCTACACAAACAAATAAGAACCTCGCAACCAACACGATAAAGGGGTTGTCAATCCCTTCACGGTCACTTACGAGAGTGAGATCTAATAGAGATGATAAGATAATATTTTTGGTATTTTTATGATAAAGATTAAAAGTAAAGATTGCAAAATAAACGGTAGTAGAAATAACTTGTTGACGGGAGATTAATATAATGGAGAATAGACCCGGGGGCCATAGATTTCACTAGTGGCTTCTCTCAAGATAGCATAGGTATTACGGTGGGTGAACAAATTACTGTCGAGCAATTGATAGAAAAGCGAATAATTATGATAATATCTAGGCATGATCATGTATATAGGCATCATGTCCGTGACAAGTAGACCGACTCCTGCCTGCATCTACTACTATTACTCCACACATCGACCGCTATCTAGCATGCATCTAGAGTATTAAGTTCATAAGAACAGAGTAACGCATTAGGTAAGATGACATGATGTAGAGGGATAAACTCAAGCAATATGATATAAACCCCATATTTTTATCCTCGATGGAAACAATACAATACATGTCATTTCCCTTTCTGTCACTGGGATCGAGCACCGCAAGATTGAACCCAAAGCTAAGCACTTATCCCATTGCAAGAAAGATCAATCTAGTAGGCCAAACCAAACTGATAATTCGAAGAGACTTGCAAAGATAACCAATCATACATAAAAGATTTCAGAGAAGAATCAAATATTGTTCATAGGTAGACTGGATCATAAACCCACAATTCATTGGATCCTGACAAAGACACCGCAATTTTTTTTACATCAAATAGATCTCCAAGAAGATCGAGGAGAACATTGTATTGAGATCAAAAGAGAGAGAAGAAGCCATCTAGCTAATAGCTATGGACCCGAAGGTCTGAAGTAAACTACTCACACATCATCAGAGGGGCCATGGAGTTGATGTAGAGGCCCTCCGTGATCGATGCCCCCTCTGGCGGAGCTCTAGAAAAGGCCCCAAGATGGGATCTCTTGGGTACAGAAGGTTGCGGTGGTGGAAATAGGGTTTCATGGTGCTCCTGGATGTTTTCGGGGTATATGAACATATATAGGAGGAAGAAGTAGGTCGGTTGAGCCACGAGGGGGGAGGGCGCGCCCAGGGGGTAGGCGCGCCCCCTGCCTCGTGGCCTCCTCATTGGTTGCTTGACGTCCACTCCAAGTCCTCTGGATCACGTTTGTTCCAAAAATCACGCTCCCGAAGGTTTCATTCCGTTTGGACTCCGTTTGATATTCCTTTTCTGCGAAACACTGAAATAGGCAAAAAAACAACAATTTGCACTGGGCCTCGGGTTAATAGGTTATTCCCAAAAATAATATAAAAGTGTATAATAAAGCCCATTAAACATCCAAAACAGAATATATAATAGCATGGAACAATAAAAAATTATAGATACGTTGGAGACGTATCAAGCATCCCCAAGCTTAATTCCTTCTCGTCCTCGAGTAGGTAAATGTTAAAATCAGAATTTTTGATGTGGAATGCTTTCTAGCATATTTTTGAATGTAGTTTTCTATATTGTGGCATGAATGTTCAGATCCGAAAGATTCAAGATAAAATTTTAATGTTGATATAAAAATAATAATACTCCAAGTATGCTAACCAAGAAATTATGTATTATCAAAATAACATAGCCAAAGAAAGCTTATCCCTACAAAATCATATAGTTTGGCCATGCTTCATTTTCATCACACAAAATGCTTTCATCATGCACAACCCCGATGACAAGCCAAGCAATTGTTTCATACTTAGCCTTTTCAAACTCTTTCAACTTTTACGCAATATATGAGCGCGAGCCATGGACATAGCACTATGGGTGGAATAGAATATGATGATTGAGATTGTGTGAGAAGACAAAAAAGGAGAAAGTTTCACATTGACGCGGCTAATCAATGGGCTATGGAGATTCCCACCGATTGATGTCAATGCAAGGAGTAGGGATTGCCATGCAACGAATGCACTAGAGCTATAAATATATGAAAGCTCATCAAAGAAACTAAGTGGGTGTGCATCCAACTTGCTTGCTCACGAAGACCTAGGGCATTTGAGGAAGCCTATCATTGGAATATACAATCCAAGTTCTATAATGAAAAATTCCCACTAGTATATGAAAGTGACAAAATAAGAGACTCTCTATCATGAAGATCATGGTGCTACTTTCAAGCACAAGTGTGGAAAAAGGATAGTAACATTGTCCCTTCTCTCTTTTTCTCTCATTTTTTATTTGGGACTTATTTTTTGGGCCTCTTTTATTATTATTTATTTTTCGTCTGGAGTCTCATCCCGACTTGTGGGGGAATCATAGTCTCCATCATCCTTTCCTCACATGGGACAATGCTCTAGTGATGATCATCACACTTTTATTTACTCACAACTCAAGAATT
Organism: Triticum urartu; assembly: GCF_003073215.2. Taxonomy (NCBI): domain Eukaryota; kingdom Viridiplantae; phylum Streptophyta; class Magnoliopsida; order Poales; family Poaceae; genus Triticum; species Triticum urartu. Next base: position 473,299,134 of record NC_053023.1, read on the forward strand.
ACAACTCGATACTTAGAACAAAATATGACTCTATGTGAATGCCTCTGGCGGTGTACTGGGATATGTGATGAATCAAGAGTGACATGTATGAAAAATTAAGCATGGTGGCTTTTCCACAAATAATGTCAACTACATGATCATGCAAGGCAATATGACAATGATGATGCGTGTCATTATAAACGGAACGGTGGAAAGTTGTATGGCAATATATCTCGGAATGGCTATGGAAATGACATAATAGGTAGGTATGGTGGCTGTTTTGAGGAAGATATAAGGAGGCTTATGTGTGATAGAGCGCATCATATCACGGGGTTTGGATGCACCGGCGAAGTTTGCACCAACTCTCAAGGTGAGAAAGGGCAATGCACGGTACCGAAGAGGCTAGCAATGATGGAAGGGTGAGAGTGTGTATAATCCATGGACTCAACATTAGTCATAAAGAACTCACATACTTATTGCAAAAATCTACAAGTCATCAAAACCAAGCACTACGCGCATGCTCCTTGGGGGGTAGATTGGTAGGAAAAGACCATCGCTCGTCCCCGACCGCCACTCATAAGGAAAGCAATCAAAGAACACCTCATGCTTCAAATTTGCCGCACAACATTTACCATACGTGCATGCTACGATACTTGCAAACTTCAACACAAGTATTTCTCAATTTCACAATTACTCAACTAGTACACCTCTAATATTACCACCTTTATATATCAAAACAACTATCAAGCATCCAACTTCTCTTAGTATTTAAAATTTATAACCAAAGAAAATTACCATGCTGTTCTAAAGGACTCTCAAAATAATATAAGTGAAGCATGAGAGATTAATTATTTCTATAAAATAGAACCACTGCCGTGCTCTAAAAGATATAAGCGAAGCACTAGAGCAAAATTATCTAGCCCAAAAGATATAAGTGAAGCACATAGAGTATTCTAATAAATTCCAATTCATGTGTGTCTCTCCCAAAAGGTGTGTACAGCAAGGATGATTGTGGTAAACTAAAAATCAAAGACTCAAATCATACAAGACGCTCCAAGCAAAACACATATCATGTGGTGAATAAAAATATAGCTCCAAGTAAAGTTACCGATGGACGAAGACAAAAGAGGGGATGCCTTCCGGGGCATCCCCAAGCTTAGGCTTTTGGGTTTCCTTGGATTTTACCTTCGGGTGCCTTGGTCATCCCCAAGCTTAGGCTCTTGACATTCTTTGTTCCATAATCCATCAAATCTTTACCCAAAACTTGAAAACTTCACAACACAAAACTTAAAAGAAAATCTCGTGAGCTCCGTTAGTAAAAGAAAACAAACCACCACTTAAGGTACTGTAATGAACTCATTCTTTATTTATACTGGTGTTAAACCTACTGTATTCCAACTTTTCTATGGTTCATAAACTATATTACTAGCCAGCGATTCATCAAAATAAGCAAACAACACACGAAAAACAGAATCTGTCAAAAACAGAACAGTCTGTAGTAATCTGTGGGTTTAAAATACTTCTGGAAACTAAAAAAATTCTAAAATAAATTTCTGGACGTGAGGAATTTATCTATTAATCATCTACAAAAAGAATTAACTAAATAGCACTCTCCAGTAAAAAACTGCAGCAAATCTCGTGAGCGCTAAAGTTTCTGTTTTTTACAGAAAGATCGCAAAGACTTTCCCCAAGCCTTCCCAAAGGTTCTACTTGGCACACACACTAATTAAAAGCATAAAACCACATCTAAACAGAGGCTAGATGAATTATTTATTGAATAACAGTACGGAAAAATATTGGGTTGTCTCCCAACAAGCGCTTTTCTTTAAAGCCTTTTAGCTAGGCAAAAGATTTCAATGATGCTCACATGAAAGACACGAATGGAAGCACAAAGAGAGCATCATAAAACACGTGACCAACACATATAATTCTAACATACTTCCTATGCATAGGCATCTTATAGGCAAACAAATTATCAATGCAAGCAAAAACTAGCATATGCAAGGAAGCGGAAAGAAACAATAGCAATCTCAACATAACGAGAGGTAATTTAGTAACATGAAAATTTCTACAACCATATTTTCCTCTCTCATAATAATTACTTGTAGGATCATAAGAAAATTCAACAATATAACTATCACAAAACATATTCTTAACATGATCCACATATACGCAAAGTTGACACTCTTCCAAAATAGTGGGATTAACATTAACTAAAGTCATGACCTCTCCAAACCCACTTTTATCAAAAAATTCATAAGATTGAACATTCTCCAAATATGTGGGGTCTAAAGTTGACACTCTTCCAAACCCACTTTAAATATTATTGCAAAAATTATAATCAATCTCATATTCATCATGGGGCTTAAATAAATTTTCAAGATCAAAAGAAAAATCACCCCAATCATGATCATTGCAACAAGTACTGGACATAGCAAAACTAGCATCCCCAAGATTAGGGTTTTGCATATTGTAAGAACAATTAACATTAATAGAATTTATACTATCATCATTGCAATCATGCTTTTTATTTAAAGATCCATCGTGAATCACTCCTTAAATTACTTCATCACAATTTTCAGATTCACGAATTTCAAGCAAAACTTCATAAAGATAATCTAGTGCACAAGACTCACTAGCAATTGGTTCATCATAATTGGATCTCTTAAAAAGATTAGCAAGCGGATGAGGATCCATGGATCTTAGGTTCTCTGTTTAGCAATAAATTAACAACTATTCCAACCAAACGAGCAAACGAGCCAAGTAAGACATTAAAGCAAACGAAAAGACGAACAGAAGAAGGGGAACGAAAAAAAAGAGGGCGAATAAAACGGCAAGGGTGAAGTGGGGGAGAGGAAAACGAGAGGCAAACGGAAAATAATGTAATGTGAGGGATAAGAGTTTGTGATGGGTACTTGGTATGTCTTGACTTGTGCGTAGACTCCCCGGCAACGGCGCCAGAAATACTTCTTGCTACCTCTTGAGCACTGCATTGGTTTTCCCCTGAAGAGGAAAGGGCGATGCAGTAAAGTAGCATAAGTATTTCCCTCCGTTTTTGAGAACCAAGGTATCAATCCAGTAGGAGGCCACACGCAAGTCCCTCGTACCTACACAAACAAATAAGAACCTCGCAACCAACGCGATAAAGGGGTTGTCAATCCCTTCACGGTCACTTACGAGAGTGAGATCTGATAGAGATGATAAGATAATATTTTTGGTATTTTTATGATAAAGATTAAAAGTAAAGATTGCAAAATAAACGGCAATAGAAATAACTTGTTGACGGGAGATTAATATAATGGAGAATAGACCCGGGGGCCATATGTTTCACTAGTGGCTTCTCTCAAGATAGCATAAGTATTACGGTGGGTGAATACATTACTGTCGAGCAATTGATAGAAAAGCGAATAATTATGAGAATATCTAGGCATGATCATGTATATAGGCATCACATCCGTGACAAGTAGACCGACTCCTGCATGCATCTACTACGATTACTCCACACATCGACCGCTATCCAGCATGCATCTAGAGTATTAAGTTCATAAGAACAGAGTAACGCATTAGGTAAGATGACATGATGTAGAGGGATAAACTCAAGCAATATGATATAAACCCCATCTTTTTATCCTCAATGGAAACAATACAATACGTGTCGTTTCCTTTTCTGTCACTGGGATCGAGCACCCAAGATTGAACCCAAAGCTAAGCACTTCTCCCATTGCAAGAAAGATCAATCTAGTAGGCCAAACCAAACTGATAATTAGAAGAGACTTGCAAAGATAACCAATCATACATAAAAGATTTCAGAGAAGAATCAAATACTGTTCATAAATAGACTTGATCATAAACCCACAATTCATTGTATCTCGACAAACACACCATAAAAACAGTTACATCAAATAGATCTCCAAGAAGATCGAGGAGAACATTGTATTGAGATCCAAAGAGAGAGAAGAAGCCATCTAGCTAATAGCTATGGACCCGAAGGTCTGAAGTAAACTACTCACACATCATCGGAGGGGCCATGGAGTTGATGTAGAGGCCCTCCGTGATCGATGCCCCCTCCGGCGGAGCTCCGTAAAAGGCCCCAATATGGTATCTCTTGGGTATAGAAGGTTGCGGCGGTGGAAATAGGGTTTCGTGGTGCTCCTGGATGTTTTCGGGGTATATGAACATATATAGGAGGAAGAAGTAGGTCGGTTGAGCCACGAGGGGGAGGGCGCGCCCACGGGGTAGGCGCGCCCCCTACCTCGTGCCCTCCTCGTTGGTTGCTTGACGTCCACTCCAAGTCCTCTGGATCACATTTGTTCCAAAAATCACGCTCCCGAAGGTTTCATTCCGTTTGGACTCCGTTTAATATTCCTTTTCTGCGAAACACTGAAATAGGCAAAAAAACAACATTTTGCACTGGGTGTTGGGTTAATAGGTTAGTCCCAAAAATAATATAAAAGTGTATAATAAAGCCCATTAAACATCCAAAACAGAATATATAATAGCATGGAACAATAAAAAATTATAGATACGTTGGAGACGTATGAAATACTACGTTCCCCAACAAGATATATCATATGCGGTTCCCAAATAGAAAATAAAGTTTATTCCTTTTTCCACCATAACTTTTACTTTCCATGGCTAGCCGTATCCACGGTTGCCCTCCATACCAACACTTTCGAAGGAATTTATTATTTGACAACATAAAGTAAATTCATTTGTTTTTGCATTTCGGGACTGGGCATCCCTAATACCTTTGCCTTATGCTCGTGCAATGACAAGTGAATAAACACTCATCTTGAGAATAACACATCTAGCATGGAAAATATTAGCCACCCTCACCGCTCCGCGAGCGAAACAAACACACAAAAGAGAAGTTTATTTTGAAAATTAGAGATGGCACATGCAAATTTGCTTAGAACGGCAAAAGAATACCGCATATAGGTAGATATAGTGGACTCATGTGGCAAAACTGGTTTAAAGGATTTTGGATGCACAAGGAGAGGTCATACTTAGTGCAAAATGAAGGCTAGCAAAAAGATTGGGAAGCGACCAACCAAGAAACGAATAATCTCATAAGCAAGCATTAAGCATAATTAACACCGAATAATGCACCACAAGTAGGATATAATTTTCATTGCATGATTATTAACTTTCGTGCATGCATAGGGAATCACAAACCTTAACACCAATATTCTTACTAAAGCATAATTACTCATCAAGATGACTCCATATCACATCATCATATCTCAAAACTATTACTAAGAATCAAGCTTATTTTTTCCAATGATCTTCATGACATTTTTTTATCCTTCTTGGATATCTATCACTTTGGAACTAATTTTCATGTGTTGCTTTTCATAAGCTCAAACAAATATAAGTGAAGATCATGAGCATAACAAATTTCCTTTCTCTCAAAATAATTTAAGTGAAGCAAGAGAGAATTTCTTCAAAAATAACAAAGCACACCGTGCTCAAAAAGATATAAGTGAAGCACTAAAGCAAGTCCATTGCTCATAAAACAATTTAAGTGAAGCATAGAGAGCAATTCTAACAAGTCAAGATATAATTTTGGATCTCTTAAATAGGTGTGTCCATCAAGGATTGATGACTTAAAACACAAAATAAAACAAGCAAAGACACATATCATACAAGACGCTCCAAGCAAAACACATATCATGTGACGAATAAAAATATAGTCTCGAGTAAAATACCGATAGTTGTTCGAAGAAAGCAGGGATGCCACTCGGAGGCATC